>NW_021319113.1:1538272-1580438 GCF_001605985.2 Dendrobium catenatum | reverse complement strand
GCATGCTAGTTGAAATGTCAGCTCATGAATGCTATAGAATTTTAAAAAACAGGTTTATAGAAAATAATTTTTTGAATGCTATATAATTCTAAAGTCGCTGTAAGGTTATCTTAATAATCATCCCTGTCAATGCAATTCTTCTATCAAGACTTTGACTCATTGTAATAACTTGTAAATTAAAAATAACAATTTTCAACTTATATTTGAATCTACTAATTATAATAAAAAAAAT
The DNA here is from genome assembly GCF_001605985.2 of Dendrobium catenatum. Classification (NCBI taxonomy): domain Eukaryota; kingdom Viridiplantae; phylum Streptophyta; class Magnoliopsida; order Asparagales; family Orchidaceae; genus Dendrobium; species Dendrobium catenatum. The sequence goes on along the minus strand of NW_021319113.1, from coordinate 1,580,206 downwards.
TGTGTATAATATATAGAATAACAAATAATAATAATAATATATAAATAAAAATGCACATAATTTAAGTATGAAGGACATTAGGTTACCTGTAGATCCCAGCTTTTATATAGATTTTGATCCAGCCCTGATTTTCATTTGGGATAGAGTCGATTGCCTTCTGTACAGATTTAAAGTCTCCGTGGCCTTCAAGATCGACGACCATTGTCTTCATCACCGGCACGGCAGTTGCGATAATCGAAACTCTCAGTAGAAGAGAAGTAAGGAGCAAAAAAATCACATAGAGAAGGAATTTCATCGTCCTATGCTTACTTTGAATGTGTAAGTCAAAGAATAATATAGGTTGAAGAAGCCATCATAAAAATGTAGAAAATCTGAATATTATTCCTTCTATTTGAATTTTTTGCTTTACCAAAACAAATAAATGCTAAATATGTAATGAATCGGATCATATATTACTTTCCTTTCAAAAAAATACCTTATACAATCTTATTACATTTCAATTTATTCCATAAATCTTTGAATCAAATCAGAATTTCAATCACGTTCTAGAATAATTTACAAATTAATAATAGGAATGATTGGATGACTTAAATGTTTAATCAAATAACTTAAGTGTTGGATTTCTTACAATTTTCGCTTCATATTTAGCATTATAATGGGCCAAAATCTGAAACATTTCATAGCCAGGGCTTGTCATTAATACGCTCCAAATTTTATTGGGCTTACATAAAAGAGCATGGGCCAGTTCTGCTTGCAAGTGCCAAATTAACGACCCACTGAAATCATAAATGTTATCAGTTGCAAGGATTGAATTTTTAGCTTATTTTTTATTGAGATGACATTCTTTTTATTTTAAATTAATTTAAATTTAAATTTATATTAAATTATTTTAAATAAAAATAAAAAATTAAATTGACTAAAAATAAATTTGATCCAACCTTTTTATTCATGAAAAACATTCATAACTTTTATTTTTAAGAGAATTTTTTAAAAGGAAATAAAGAACAAATAATTTTTAAAGTTGCAATACCTTTCTTTTCTCTGTTCTCATCATCCTTCTCCCCGTCAAAAATCTTGAGTCAGTTATTTGAGTTGCTTCTGCATACACAACTCATCTTAGTTTTTTGGTTGGAAGTTTTAGCTATTAATCAAGAGGTACTGTGTTTGAAGCTTGCATATATGATGTATGCGTGAGTTTAACTTAATGGCTCAACTTTCCCAAAAAAAATTACTTTTTTTTTTAACTTGCAAAATTGCTAAAACTTAAGCAAAATAATAATTACTAGCAATGTGTACAACAACATGAATATTGTTGTGTCCAGAAGTATTCGCGGCGGTAGAGAAATATCATATCTAACGTCTTAGCATTGTACGAAAATCCGGCACGCAAACAGATAAGGAGAGAGGGTCTAGCATTTATGAGACACCAAGATTTTTACGTGGAAAACCCCTATAAAAGAGGGAAAAACCACGGGGCCTAGCCAGTTTGAACGAATCCACTAGCATTTGCAGTCGATTACAAATGAGGCCCTTCCTTGGGAGAAGGCCTATTACATGATGTAAATACAAAGAGCTACTATCGACATATTCGCTTTGTTAGAAGGACTGTAGTCGGCGGGAAACATAGGTCAGGAGGACCGTAGTCAGCTGGTGACGGAGGACTGTAGTCGGCGGGCGACGTAAGTCAGGAGGACCGTAGTCGGCGGCGACGGAGGTCGGAAAGACTTTAGTCGGCGAGCGACATAAGTCGGGAGAACCGTATTCAACGGGCGACGGGTGTCGGAAAGACTGTAGTCGGCGGGCGACGTAAGTCAGAAGGACCGTAGTCGGCTGGCGACGGAGGTCGGAAGGACTGTAGTCTGACGACGAAGATCAGTAGGGCAGCGTCAGGTAGAAGTCCAGCAATGGAAAGAAATGCATCTTTGCATAGACGTTGTGGACCTCCGAAAGAGCACCGCGCGAAGGGACGGATTGGATCGTGCATACGACTAACCATTGAGGATATAGGCTATCACCAACACACCTCGATGGGTAGTAATATACATGACCAAATCATGGGTTTCCCCCATCCAATACAACAGTTCGAATGGGGTTTAGTAGATGTGAGACCGAGTTTCCCACGGGCGCAAGCCCCCGTGATTAATTACATCCCAGGCTGGAGCTCGAGAAAACTCTCGATTAAGGATCATACATTATCCTCTCCTAAAGTAGGATTGGCACAGGGGTATAGACTAGAAAATCCTATCCAACAGGAAGAAAGGTTCGAAGGGCCGAATCAACATGTGTGGCTCATACCTGCACTCGGAGGCTCTAGGGCACTAAAGGGAAATTGGAGAAAGAAAGGCAAGCAATCAACCACATGCGTGAAAGAAGCGATGGAGGTGGCGTCATTCTATGATGCAGATAAGTAGGATTTATAGTCCCTGAAAGGAAAGGACCTACCTACTAGTTAAGGCATACTACGAGACCGAATGTAGTAGCCTCGAATCCTACATCTAGGTTGGGCTTAGTGTTCTACGAAATACTAAGACCCGTGTCCTAGCTAATACAGTGCGAAAACCTGAACTTATCCCGGCCTGGATTGGGGGAGCCAGCTAACCACCTAATCGCTTTAAAATCATGATATCAAGTCATTTATGATAGATGGGTGGGTGGTACAGTTATTGGAAATAGGACCGACATCTAGAGAGTTTCCTAAGTGGTCTTTTGATCTTGGTGTTGTTGGGTTCGTATTTCCGAGCGCTCAGTTTGACTGTAAGCTTGCTGAAATCGGAGTTCGGGTGCTCTCAAAATTAATTTTTGAAGTTTCCAACTAGCTTTTGCCTCGAGATTTATGCTTGATCAAGCCAATTTTGTGATGACGTATCAATTATATTATGTCAAAATAATATGAGCAATCAAAGGATGTCAACGCAATTCTTCTATCAAGACTTTGACCCATTGTAATAACTTGTAAATTAAAAATAACAATTTTCAACTTATATTTGAATCTACTAATTATAATAAAAAAATTTGTGTATAATATATAGAATAACAAATAATAATAATAATATATAAATAAAAATGCACATAATTTAAATATGAAGGACATCAGGTTACCTGTAGAACCCAGCTTTTATATAGATTTTGATCCAGTCCTGATTTCCATTTAGGATAGAGTCGATTTCCTTCTGTACAGATTTAAAGTCTCCGTGGCCTTCAAGATCAACGACCACTGTCCTCATCACCGGCACCGCAGTTGCGATAATCGAAACTCTCAGTAGAAGGGAAGTAAGGAGCAAAAAAATCACATAGAGAAGGAATTTCATCGTCCTATGCTTACTTTGAATGTGTAAGTCAAAGAATAATATAGGTTGAAGAAGCCATCATAAAAATGTAGAAAATCTGAATATTATTCCTTCTATTTGAATTTTTTGCTTTACCAAAACAAATAGATGCTAAATATGTAATGAATCGGATCATATATTACTTTCCTTTCAAAAAAATACCTTATACAATCTTATTACATTTCAATTTATTCCATAAATCTTTGAATCAAATCAGAATTTCAATCACGTTCTAGAATAATTTACAAATTAATAATAGGAATGATTGGATGACTTAAATGTTTAATCAAATGACTTAAGTGTTGGATTTCTTACAATTTTCGCTTCATATTTAGCATTATAATGGGCCAAAATCAGCAACATTTCATAGCCAGGGGGCCGAAGAATATTCTTTGGAATGTTTAATTTAGGACTACGAAAGGAAATACTTTGCACCATTATTTATAATTAAGAACAGGCCTTCTAGATCGTTTTATGAACGACACATAGTTTGAGCATATCACGTTAATTTAATCCATGGATCTATAATAATTAATGCTGCTATAATGATATTGGTTTGATTGATATGCATTTAATATTTAGTAATAAAATATTATTAAACGAGAATTATTTATGTTAAATATTTAGCAAAAAGAAATTTAGGAGGTTAATGGTAAGGATGCGAAAGTTGATATTTTTTATGTTATCTAAGAAATTTAATATTGTTCCATGCTTGATTTTTTTTTTTTTTATGATAAAATGTTTAATATATTAGGTTGTATATAAAGAATAAGTACGAACTCTAATGGAAGTTAGAATAAACATCAACATATTTTGTAAGGAAAACAACAATGACTGATATAATAGTAATAGTCTATTATATAACTATATGTATATAAAGAACATCATGGAGTATTGTAATTATATTTGTGTAAAACTTGAGTATTTGTGATGTGGATTTTATATAATACAAAGTTAGTAAAATAATGTGTGTTAATTTAATTATGTGGTTCATGTTTGAAATGAAGTGGCAAGCTAAGCATGTAGAAAGGCAAGTGTGGAGTGGCCAACCAGGTAGGGGTGTCAATATTTGACACGACACAAAAATCTGACTCGGACCCGACCCAGAAAATCTGGGTGGGACCCGACCCGATTTCAAAACGGGTCAAATTCGGGTTCCCGGATTCTACCCGTTTGAAAAACGGGTTGAGTTCGGGTTGACCCGACGGGTCAACCCGCAAACCTGTTTAACTTGAACTGCCCGCGCACCGCCCGCGGCTGCCCTGCCTGCCTGCCAAGCTGCCTCGCCTGCACCACTCAGTTGATGACGCTACAAAGCCTGCCAGTGTACGCTGCCGCGCCTGCCAGCACCGGCGCCCCACTCACGAGCCTGTCAGCGCGCGCTACCCATGCTAGCGTGCGCTACCCATGCTCGCCCGCATGCTCGCCCGTGCGCGGATCCGCGCTCGCCCTTCGTGTTCACCCTCACCAGCGCTCGTCGCTCGCCCGCGCTCGTCCATGCGTTTCAGGTTCCGTGTCGGGTCGGGTCAACCTGGCACCGGGTCAGGTCCGAGTTCGAATTTTCAACCAGTTTATTTACCCGGGTCGGGTTAGGGTCGACCAGTTTGAACCCGGGGGGTTCAACCCGAACCCAACCCATGACCCGAAATTGACACCCCTGCAACCAGGCAAGGAGTAGGGAGTAGTTAGGGTGATTACCTTGTATGGAAAACCCCTTCCCCTCTCTCTTCTTTTCAAATTTTCATTTCCCTTGTTGTATTTCATATTTAAACCTTATTTGTTGTAGAATGAAGTGTTTAGATTATTTTTTGGTTGAATCAAAAGTAAATTTCAATTGGTGCCTTGACAGTAATTGATGATCTCTCTTTCACACAATCAACATTGATGAATTTATTGGTTTTATATTTCTATATTTTAAAGAAGTCTTTTATAATATTTTTGTTTGGCTTAATTCCTGATGTGCTCTAAAAATATTTTCTAAAAAAAAATCTTCACTTAGATCCTCTAGTGGTAATCATCCAACTCTTAGCTGAAATATGATCTTATGTGATTTCAGTTTATAATGGGTGACTTTAAACCCTTCTAAAAATTGTAAAAAACTCCATAACGCATATTAAGATATCCTAATATTGTCCCCAAATTATTTCTTATTCTATTTGATTCTAAATCTTGTTTGTAAACACTATTTCTATCTCTTTTAAAATCTCAAAAAATATCTAAACTCCTCCAAAAATTATGAAAAACTTGCCTATCACAACTAGAGTTGCTCTCTAACTTTTGAAATTGATTTAAAGATTTTTGAATAGCTAATTTGGGATATATAGTAAATTGAACTCAATTTAGCATTATTTGAAACTTCTTGGCCCAACCATAGGCCGGCCCATAATACACTCCTAACTTGCAATCCCGCCTCCCAACCATAGGCCGGCCCAACCATAGGCCGGCCCATATTGATCATAGATTATTTATTTAATATTTGAATACCTTAACAGCCTCAAAATTAAATAATTTGGGGCTTATTGGATTTGCCTTGTTGATGGTATAGTATATTGAGAATGCTTCCCACTAATGGCTAAATGTTAGAAAACTAAGATATTAGAGTATTTAATATCTTAGCTTGTCTAATGAATTAGCACGCACATAAATAGAAGTTATAAGCGACACTATATTTTTTAATGTGATAGATATATATATATATAAATGCTCTTCTCAAAAATTGAAGAAGACGGGATTGTATAATTGAGCAGAAATATCTTACTCCCATTATAGAAATTATAAAAGTTTGGAGTTCATAAGAAAATAGTTTAAGTCTAATAAAATGATTACATGTTAGTAGTTAGGGTACAATGATCAAATGATGGAAGTTAAGTAATTGTGATGGTGATTGTTAGCTTTGATAGCCAAAGAATTTAATAAATTTCTTCACATTTCTCAATTCCTGAGCTCCCTTTTATGTAAAAAATGAATTCTTATTAATATCTTTTTTTAGAGTCGTATTTGATAAATTTGATCAAAATCTAAATCACTTAATCAAACAGTTCATATTGATCATGTTGATTATATATCATTTATTTAGAATTTAAGAATATTAATGATGTTAGAATTGAATGACTTTGAATTCATTGGATCTGTGACATCAAGCCGTTAGATTTGACTATAATTCAGGTCTCAGGATTTGGAGACATTTTGGCCATTCAATGAATGTCCTAAACTTTTAAAAATGCACCAAACCAAAGTGTTATACTAAGAAAATATTTTAAAAAAGTAGTAAGAAAATGTTCAAAGGAAGCGAGGGCTTCGTTTGAGACGGCTTTTTATTGCATTTTAAAATAATATTTTAGTAAAAAAAATTTAAAAAAATTGTACAAAACAATTATTTAAAAATCAATAAGCAAACTAACACAAATGAAACCTAAAAAAATAATAGTTAGAACAACAGGGAATACGTTGTGAACTAAAATTAATTAAGGTTTTGTATGAAACTACATTCTTAACACTTCTTAAAGTAATATTTTAATATAAAAAATAAAATTATTATAATAAAAAATTTACTTTAAGAAACGAGAACAAAGCCATCCCAAAACAGAGAAATTATTTCTTACAGAATCTGGAGGGTGAGTGTGCACAGTTTTTATACACACTATATATAAAAAAATCAAACTATTTATAAAATTATACTCAGTGTATATATTATATACACTCAGATTTCTAACGATTCTTTATCGTCCGGACTCCACACCAAATACCATCTCCCCAAACAGAAGCCTTAAGATCCTTCAAGATACGTGACCTGAAGAGGAGCGGGACCCGCACTGCAATCACGAGACGCAAAAGAAAGAAAGAGCTCGCCGGTATCCACGCCCTAAATGGATCGCTCGTTTCAGATATTTTGCAAATATTGAGCGACTGCGTCGTTCATAGACGATGGGACCACCGCTGTCTCACGTCGCATAGGGCATAAAATAGACAAGCCGGCGCTAATACGCCAGCTCGTGAGCACCGGCACCGGCTCCGTCACCGACACCGACACCACCCCAAAATCTTGATTTTTTGCCTTTTTGGTAGATTACACATTTACACATATGGAATATATCTAAATAATATGATGGACGATTCTGTTTTTTATGATTGAATTTATATTTATATTTCATGTTCTAGATAAAAATTGGATCAGTATACTCACACTAATTTATGTTAATTGATTTGTTCTAAAAAATTATTTGATCAACTGTGGATTTTGAATTAAATATTTTTAGATATCAATTTGGAACTGTTTGTGATATGTCACCAAAAATCATCTTGATTGGGAACAAATCTTGATGCAAACACAAGTTCAAAACTTTGAAATAAAAATTCGAGATCATTCAAACATCTATTTTAGCAAGTTTATAGTCAAATTGATAATCGCAAGGAGATGAACTCAATGCCCCCAAAATCAGTCCAATATGAGACCAAATGAGTCAAAATCAAAGGATCAAAGCCAACTTGAAAGGCCAATTAACATTCAAATATGAAATGCTTATAATCGAATATAGCGGCTCGACGAGACCAACTAACATGTTTTAAAATGCTCTATATATTGTATATTTGTTATATTTAGCCGGCACTCTCTAAAGCATTATCTGTAATCAATCATCAATACTAGTGGATTCATTCAAATTGGGCTAAGCCTTGTGGGTTTTCCCCTTTTCAAGGCTTTCCACGTAAAAAATTTGATGTTTCTTATGAATGTTATACTCCTATATGTTATTTATTTGTTTGTTGGATCTTCGTATAAAACTATGATGTTAAACTTTACATCTCTTTGCTGTCGCAAATATTTTAGGACGCAACAATATGAATTTTATTTTTCATGAATTTTTAATGAGACAAGTCTAACAAGTTCAAGAACACTGAATATTGATATTATTAAGTTATTCAATTGATTAGAATAACATCAAGATTATGATGGATCATTCTAACTAGTTTAATCGAGTATTCAAAATTTTGGCAAAACAATAAAAATGTCAAAAAAAAAATTATAACTAAGCTTATTTTCATACATAAAGGCACCTGGAGTTGGAGAGGGGCTATAAATCTGAAGAATTATAAAGCTCTGCCCAACAATTGACCTCACAATCACAGTAATAGATAATACTTATCTTATTGTTGTTGTCCAATTATCTTTATCTAATTGTAATGCCTCTATCATTGCCTCCCAATTGTCATCATTATTATTATACGCCAAATCATCAATAGATACTTTGGGAAGCATGCCCTCTCTAATTGTTGGGAAGGACTCACTTTTTAATCTTCACTTTATTGTAGATTATTTTAATTTGATTGGCTATTTTAATTTTTCTCTCCACAATCACAAATTTCTAGCATACAATATTTATAATGCATTTTAGAATATGCTTAAATTATTATATATTTGTAGTGGTTTACACTACAAACATATAATAATTTAAAGAAAAATCCATTGGCTCATCCTCTTGTATAAAATATCTTGTTGATTTAGTTTAGAACTAGTCAGCATTTCTTGCATAATAATCTAATGCAATATCTTATATTCAATGTATAATATATCATATGTGTATCTTATACACTTTAACATATATATCATTTCAATAGTATGCTATTATTATGCCTACTAGTGTACTTTTTAAAGTGCACATACTATTTCAAGTTAACAGTATCATATGCATGTCAAGTTAGGCTTGATGAGATAGATGCATTGATCCTAATGTACTTATATGTACATCTTTATTCTTTCCATATTAGTTAAATTATTATATATATAATTCTACCCGGTGAAAATACAAGTTAAGCGTTGCAAAATGTGCAAATTAATCATATATATCATATATCAAAATTTACTTCGTTAAAATTATTTAAATTGCAAATATCGAATTCTAATATAATTTAGAGAGAAAGATTGAAACTCATAATCTTTGAAAATAAGAATATGATTCATTATACCTTCCACGATCATAGTAACTTTCATAATTAGGAGGATGGAAAGAAACGACTTCGGGGCAACTTGTTCTCTCTTCTCGTTCCTCTCCTCTCCCCATTCTATCCTCTCTTCTCTTCCTCTTCTTCCGGCAAAAAAGCTTAATGGGGGATAGGGGAGGTATGGCTTAGGTATTAAATAAGGTAGTGGTTTAGGTTATTAAAAAAAAATCACAACTAACACCTCAATGCCCGAGTCAACATCGATGCACCGCTCTCCTTTTTACTATAGAACAGAGGAGACAATGTAGTAGTGCCAACCCCTAATAACGCTGCACTCACATAACTAGAGCTCAGAGTATGACGAGGCCAACATAGCTTTGCTCATAAACACAACATAGGTTTTTTATACATGTAGGGATTTCATAAGGATCATTAACAGGTCAATAATAAATATTAAATCATGTAAAAATTAGGTTCCTACATTCTACCCACCTTTGCAAGTATTATAAAAGAAATTTCTAAAATATCTTAAAAGCAATGCATTTGATAGCAATAAATAAATATCTTCTTAATTTCTCCACTTCAACCAACATAGTTGAAGCCGTTGGCACCCTCGTGGCCCAACACCACCACAAATTCCCACGCACTCGCCCGCCCCGCAACTGCACTGAGAACCCCAAACCGTTCCAGGCTCTTTTTTTTTTTTTTTGGAAAGCTATGCTGATGGCCGTTAATATAAATTGCGAGGAACAATCTTCTTTAGTTAATTTTCATAAATTTTTTTCGTTTTTGGAAATTTTATTTGCAAAACTAAAATTTATTTTGCTTTTAAATTGCCATTAATTTAAGTGAAACCATTTCTAAAAATTTTGCTTCTCTTTGAATTTAGGTTTAATTTGAACCAACTTTATTACCGTTATATAAAACAATTTTTTATTACAATTTTTTTTAACTAAAAATATATGAACCTTATACGTACTGAGAAAATATTAATAACAATAACATATTAAAAATATAATTAAATATCATACTCCGTACCTGATTAAGAAAAATCCATATATTTAAAAATGCATATACTAATAATATTTCCAACAACTGCCATAAATAATGTACATACTATTACTACTGCGTCGTTCAATGTATTAGTAAAATACAGTCACAATTTAGTACTAATTATTGTCAGTAGGTTAAGCAATTTTTTGTCAGTAGAAATGAATATCAGAAGAATTCTTAATAACGAGTTCACTATGGAAGTCATCTTGATCAGTTGGTTAAGTATTTTTTACTATTAATTAAGAAACTTTGAGCTTAAAATGAGCTAAACAATACTAATCTTCTTAAATGCCATTAAGGCACTTCATTAATTACCCCAACAACCAACCCCTATCAGACGTCCCCACTTCCCCACCTTCTTTCCATTTATGGGACAATAAATACCACTAATTAATTTCAACGGAGGTAAACCGTAATAATAATAAACACACAAGGGCAATACCGTCTACTCAACATTTATTCGGAGTGAAGCCCACAACGGAGTTGTCGAGATCGAAAGCGACGCGTGTTCCCTGCTGCTGCACGTTGCCGATAATGGAGAGCGGCGAGCTCGTCGGCGCGAAGGCGAAGCAGAAAGTGCCCACCGAGTCCACCGGAATCAAGTAGTTAGTTGCCGGAAGCTTTAGTTCTTTCCCGCCTTCGAAACGCAGTGCCACCGTTGGCACCTCAACTGACGTCCTCGACGACAGATCGTAGCAAGTGTCGAACAACGCCACCCCTTCGGCAGCCGGCAGATCGGTCATCCCCTTCGTGAAGGCTTCCCGGAGAGCCGTGTACGCATCGCGCTGAAGCCTCGTCACTGCCGTACCGGAGTCCACGATCACGCCGCCGGTTCCAGCTTCATCCATTGCGAATGCAGAGGATGGAATCGAAAGAGCTTCACCGCCGACGCTGAGGCCGGTGAGACCAACATAGTAGAAAGTATCGACCTTGCTGTTGCGAAGGAGCGGAGCGGTTACTGTGGTGGGATCGGCGGATTTGGCACCGAAATCGAGCGTGGAGGAGCTCGATGAATCGCGGTTGACGAGGCAATAGGAGAAGGAAGGGGATCGGATCTGGGAAGGTAAGGACAGGGCTCCGCCACCGAGGCCAAGAAGGCCCGAGGCCCCGACAAAGAGACCTTCGTTATCGTGGCCGCAGCCGAGAGCAATGGAAGGAACGGGAGGGGAGGAGCCGAAGGTGAGCGAGTCGGTGGCGAATTCACCAACGGTGAAGGATCCGTCACCGTAGGAGACTTGATAGAGACAGGAGGAGTTCCGGCAGGCTGAGACGTCTAGGGATTGGCATAACTGGGAGTCGCACGACAATGGTGCGTAGGTTGAAGATGCCGCCGGGTCGAAAACCGGATCTGTTTGCTGGTAACAGTCGGAACACGGCTGGCACTGGATCCAGGTTACGTCGCTTCCAGTGTCGACCACGAGGTACGCCGGCCTCGGCGGCTGCCCGATACCGAGTTGAGAGAAGTACTCGCCGCTGCCCTGACCCGTACCAGAAACCACAGGTCCGGAAACTTCGCCACCGCCACTTGCAGTAGTTTCAAGCATGTCGTCTGTTATCAGTGGCTTCAGATCAGACCTCTTTATTCCGTGAACGGCGAGTGAAATCCTAGCAGAAATGGATTTGATGCGAGCTGAATCGCGGCGAATGCGGGCGAGGGTAAGGCTCCGGTAATCCTTATGTCCGCCGGCGAGGGCAAGGGGGAGGAAATCTCGAGAATGCAGCTTGAGGGAGAGGTTGGAAGAGTTGGCGACGACCGTGGATTCTTTCATGGTTTGGTCAAGGGCGTGGGTTCGCTGCGAATCGAAGGCCATGACAGCCGCCGTTCTCTGAACGGAAGCAGCGACATCGAGGGCGACGGTATTCCGCCGTGGAAGGACACGTGAGGAGGCGTAGAGGGGAAAGAGCGCGGTGGAGAGGAAGAAAAGGAGAAGTTTAGAGGAGAGGCGGTTAGATGATTCCGGCATATTGCGAGATGGGTGGAGTGGTGGGAGGGTTGAGGCAGTTCGGCTTTTTAAGAGGCGAGAGTGGAAGAGACACAGAGAGAGGCGGAAGAGAAGGGAGGTTTAGGGAATGTGAGCGGATTTAATGGAGGGAGTCACGTCACTGACCCCTAGTCGTCCAACAAAAAGAAAGCATTAAACGAGGAAAGAGCTTTTGACCTACTGATGCATTCTCGCTGAAAATAAAAAGATGCTGCATCAGGTAAATTAAGTGAGAATAAGAAATTCTCACCTCCTGCTAAGAAGAATTATTTGGACATTTGGGATTTTCATGGCGCGAGCCGCGTAGCATTATAAGTGAATTTCATCCGACGCTCTCAGCAAAGGCAAATCTATAAAAAAGAGCACTTTTCAATTTAATTAAGAGTAAGAAACAGATATCTCAGATAATTTAAAAGATTTTTTACATAGCTAATAATCAAAACTATTATAATTATATATTTAACACCTAAATTATACTATTTAATTTTCTAGCATCTAAAAATCTTTTCCCTCATCTAAAGTACCATTCTGGAAACCCTCGTCAAAATCACATCCTGATCGCAAATTCAGGAAAGTTCTTTCTTCGCATCGCATCTTCGCTTGACAAATGATATTTGCATCGCCACTTTGTCTTCTCCATTTCTTCATATAGGTTGTTGCTCTTCTTCTCCATTTGTTCGTCTAGATTTGCTGTTCGTGGACTCCATTTCTTTGAACGACAATATGATTGTCCCGACACCATATATTTTAGGCAAATAAGACAATGAGAGCTTATATAAAGAAGGGTTGTTAATCAAGTGATAAAACTATGCAAGATGGCACGTGATAATTGTTGGATTAAAAAAATAATATTTTGTTTTAGGTTGATATTCTTAGTGTACAAAAATAATGTGTACAATCAACATTCAGCTTCACCCCCTTTATTTCTTGTAAACAAATAGTTGTATCACACGTGTAATGTCCTACTCAGGACTCTATTTATAGGAAACTATGTAAATTGTGCAAGACAAGAAAATACGATTAATTACTTTCTTCTTACTGTTATCTTCTTCAATGAGTTCTTGCAACTCAACTCTCGGTTAAGAGTTTCTACATGGTATCAAGAGTCTTCTGGTTCTCAAGACCTGGCCATGGCATCTCAATCCGCCGCGTCATCGTCTACTGCCGCTACTACGGTCAGCGCATTGTCGACTCCGGCAATCTCCCCATCTCTCAAGTTCGTTATATCTAACCTGAAATTTCTTGTTCCCCACGCGTTAAGCCCGGAAAACTTTCTCATTTGGAGTACACAGATTGCCAAGCTTTTCAAAGCAAATGGTTTCGCCGCATTCCTAGAACCCAAATCCGAGTCCGAAAATGCAGATCCAAATCTTGATCCTCAAATCTGGTCTATCACGGATCAGAATCTTGCGACTGCAATGTGCTCTACTATCGCTCCTTCTGTTCTACCTTATGTGATTCATCTTGAATCCACACACGACATTTGGTCTACGCTTCATACTCGGTTCCAATCCTCTAACCGTTCTAAAGTAATACAGCTCAAGAACGAGCTTCATAACATCTCGATGCAAAACCTCACCATGACTCAGTATCTTATTGAGATCAAGAAAATAGTAGATCAAATTGCCTCTGCGGGTTTTTCGGTAGATCCTGAAGTAGATCCTGAAGACATCATCATCTACATTCTCAACGGGCTACCTCCCGAATATCAGTCCTTCACCACCTCAATTCGCACACTGCAGACTTCACTTTCTCTCGACATCTTGTATTCTCTTCTTATCAGCGAAGAAATACATCTTAAAGCTGCTGCCGCCAAATTTCCCAGGTTGCCCGAAAATCAGGCTGCTTTGTACGCATCTAGAGGTCGCGGTCGTCGTGGTCGGATTCGAAATAATTCCGATACCAATTCTTTCAACCGTCCATCTCAATCCTCTACTATCTTCTGCCAAATATGCAAGAAGAAAGGACATCAAGCTGATGCGTGTTGGCATCGGCTCAACATCAATTACAAGCCAAATCAACAATCAAACAAGAACTCGAATGCGCTTCTAGCCAGTACCGAGAACAGCTCATCTACCGACTGATATATCAACTCGGGAGCCTCAGCTCATATGACGAATACTTTGGAAAATTTGTCCAATTCTACTACCTACAACGAACCTGATTCGGTAACAATCGGGGACGGAAGGTCGGTTCCTATTTCCCATACAGGCACTGGTATCCTTCCCACCCCCGATAGTAAGCTTCTTCTCTCTAAACTTTTACACATTCCTTCTTTATCATATAATCTGTTGTCCATTTCTAAGCTTGTTAAAGATAATAACTTAGCCATTATATTTGATCAAAATGGGTTTGTTTTCAAGGACCGGCAGAGCAACCGAACTATTCTTACAGGTCCATGTAAGGATGGGTTATACAAGCTTGCTTCCCCTCGATCAGCTCAGCCCACGGGTCTCTCGGCCACCAGACAATCTGTCATCAACTGGCATCAGCGTTTGGGACATCCTAACCATCGCATTATCCAGCAGATTGCAAATCTTAATCCATCTCTCTGTATCTCTTCTTATTCAAATATGTGTAAATCTTGTGCTTCTTGTAAAGGCCAGAAATTAGTCTTTGATAATTCCACTAGCTGTACTACTGCTCCGTTAGAACTAATTCACTCCGATGTTTGGGGACCGGCTCTTGTTCCCTCTCATCAGGGGTTTCGCTATTATGTAATTTTCATTGATGATTACTCCAGGTTTTCTTGGTTATTTCTGCTTATTTCTAAAACTGAAGTTACAAACATTTTTATACAATTTGTGTCTTTTATTGAACGTCAAACGAACTGCAAGCTCAAGACCATTCGGACTGATGGCGGCGACGAGTTCGTCAATCACAAATTTCAAGCATTTACTAGGAACATTGGCATCTGTCATCAGACAGCTTGTCCCTATACCCCTGAACAAAATGGGGTCTCCGAAAGAAAGCACATTCACGTTATTTCGACCGCTCGCACACTTCTTCACAACGCAGGGATGCCTATGGACTACTGGGTTGATGCAGTTTACACAGCGATCTACCTCATTAATCTTCTTCCCTCTAAGACGATCAACAATTCTACTCCTCTATACAGAATGTTTCACACCACACCGTCGTACGATCATCTTCGTCCGTTTGGTTGTTTGTGTTACCCTCTGATTCCTAGAACGCATCGTAACAAACTAAACCGAACCTCATCAGAATGCGTTCTTCTTGGCTATTCCGATGTTATGAAAGGCAATAAATGTCAAAATTTAGTGAACTACAAAGTTATTTACTCCCATCATGTACAATTTAATGAAACTGTTTTTCCTTTCATTAACAGGAAACCGGCTCAACCGTCTCCTACTATGCCTCTGCCACCATCACTACTAACCCCTGCTTCTGTTCAGCAACACAACTCCTCATCAGGCTCTGTGCGTAATACTACTCCTACGGCTCCAAATACTACCGTCGCTACCTCGCCTTCCGCACCTTCCTCTGCTCCACTTGATGCAAATATTCCAGCCTCTGCTAGACTCGATCCAAATATACCGTCTGTTCCTTATCCAAAACATCCAATGACCACTAGGCGCCAAACTGGTTCACTGAAACCAGTTCAAAAACTGAATATCCTACATAAAGAACAATCTAGTTTAGATCCTACCTCTTACTCCGAAGCTAGCAAAAAGTTTGAATGGCGTCGTGCTATGGCCGAAGAGTTTTTTGCTCTTCAAAAACAAGGAACCTGGGAACTAGTTCTTCCTCCATCAAAGTGCTCTGTTCTTGGATTAAAATGGACCTATCGCACTAAGTATAATTCTAACGGCTCGGTTGCTCGGTTTAAAGCTAGATTGGTGGCACTCGGCAACCAACAGGAACACGGCTTAGACTACAGTGACACGTTCAGTCCAGTCGCCAAGCTTCCCACTATTCGTATCTTGTTCACAATCGCGTTGTTCCATAGCTGGCAAATTCTGCAATTGGACGTTACCAATGCATTTTTGCACGGTGATATCAACGAGGTCGTCTACATGAAACAGCCAAAAGGTTTCGAGGATTCCACAAATCCTAATCATGTGTGCCGTCTACGAAAAGCCATCTACGGTCTCCGTCAAGCTCCTCGTCAGTGGTATACAACGTTTACCTTGTATCTTCTACAGCTAGGGTTCTAGCATAGTCAGGCCGATCCCTCACTTCTTCTTCTTCATCGGGATAAACTGCAACTATATCTGCTTGTCTACGTGGATGACATCCTTCTCACTGGCAACGATCCAACAGCTTGTCCAACAGTTACAGCTTAGATTCACCATGAAAAATCTTGGTTCGCCAACTCACTTCCTGGGCATTAAGATCGATAAAACTCCTGATAAGTATTTTCTTTCTCAAGCCTTTTATGCTAATTCTATCGTCGAACTAGCTGAGTTGCAAAATTGCAACTCAGTCGCTAATCCCTGTGTTACAAAACTCACAGGTAATATATCTGAGTCCTCTCCTTGTTTCTCTCCGGCAGTCTATCGCCAACTGATCGGGTCCTTGCAATATTTGACTCTAACGCGACCAGACATTACATACGCTGTCAATGCCTTGTCACAGCATATGCACGATCCCGCCTCATCTCATACCTCCTTACTGAAAAAGCTTATTCGGTACATCAAAGGAACCACTGAATTCGGTCTTCCTATAACCAAAACTACTCTTCTGCTCAAGACGTATTCTGATGCGGACTGGGCATCGGATCCTGTCACCCGTAAATCGACGTCCGGTTTCTGCACGTTTTTGGGCGACACTCTCGTCTCCTGGACCGTGAAAAAGCAATCTACTGTGTCACGATCGTCCACTGAATCGGAGTATCGCGCATTAGCTACAGCAACGGCGGACACCATTTGGATCAGAAAGCTGCTCGCCGATTTTCGCGTGGATCATAACTCACCGGTTGACATGTTTTGTGACAATACCTCAACTATCGCATTGGCCAACAATCCCGTTATTCATGCTCGTACCAAGCACATTGAAATTGATCAAAGGTTTGTTCGGGAGCACATTCAAAACAGAGTAATTCGGTTACTACCCATCAGCACGATCGATCAACTAGCAGATATTCTTACCAAGCCTTTGTCCACTCCTCGATTCAAGTTACTTAGATCCAAACTGACAATCTCATCCAATTCTCAGTTTGAGGGGGGATGTTAGTGTACTTAAATAATGTGTACAGTCAGCATTCAGCTTCACCCCCTTTATTTCTTGTAAACAAATAGTTGTATCACACGTGTAATGTCCTACTCAGGACTCTATTTATAGGAAACTATGTAAACTGTGCAAGACAAGAAAATACAATTAATTACTTTCTTCTTACTGTTCATCTTCTTCAATGAGTTCTTGCAACTCAACTCTCGGTTAAGAGTTTCTACAGATATTACATTCATGTAGCTCGTAACTATGAGAAATGGGAACTAAGCTATATAGACCAGCTCATATCTCCCAGCATGTGGGACGATGACCTCCATCAAACCTCTCATTTGAAAGCAAATATTTGAATCCATCGCAACAACTCGTATTTCTTTGCGGCATAAGCTTAGAGTTGATCTATAGAGAAAGAAACTTAGAAGATGAAAACCAATCCTAATGAAGAGGGCGTGGTAGACGTGATTACCTGTTCAAACTCGAATGATTGGCTCTCTTCTAATCTCTAGAGCGGAGAGGGAGAGTGATGAGGCGTGAAATGAGGCATGAAAGGTAGGTTCGAGGTAGGGTTTTGACAGGAGTTAACAGAGTGATAATTTAGATGAAGGGAATAGTATTTATATTAGGTGGTAAGTATGTAAATAATGTAGTTTGGAGGTTAGGTGTGTAATTATAGTAGTTTTGGGAGTTAAGTAAGTAATATGAAAAATGAATTTATGTATTAAGGGAATACATGAAATGTTTTTTTGGTTTCTTAGAATATGTAAAAATATTTTCCACATTCAATAGAATGATAGAATGCGAAAAACTATTTTCTGGTTTTCCTTTGTTCCAAATTTTCGATATCCTCATTTGCCCTCGCATTCCGCCCAATGGTTCGTCGTGCTCCTTGTGATTCCGCCCGCCTCTGCCAATTAACAAAATAATGGAGGATATGTAAGCTCCCAAACAATATAAATGTTGTGCACACCCGGCACGGCAACAATATACAAAAAGTTACGTGGTAAAAATTGAACCAATCAAAAGATACCGACGAAAATCGCTAACGGAAACAAAATCCGGACATAAAATACTGCCAAACACGATGGTTCTGAAAATTGAGAAAGGCGGAATGTGCCTTACCTTGCGTACAGCAATATCCTGAACAGTCTTGTCGAACGAAAACAGCTCCGCGTCGTCCGAAAATCAACTTTTCCAAAATTCTTTTCGACTTTCCCTCTCCTCGAAAAATCAGATATTTTGTTTTTGATTTTCTCTCTCTTCAAAACGACTTATTTCAGCTTTATAAAACTCAGATTGGAGCTACTCCAGGCGGCGCAATGGCAGCGGCAGAGGCGGAGCAGTAGTAGGCGGTAGTGGCGGAGCAGCAGCAGGCAGCAGCGGTGTAGCAGCATCACGCGTTCGGGACGCACAGCGCATGCGAAGCTACTCGACGCTTCTGGACGCTTGTGACTTGATGCCTCGGGACGTGACTCAACACTTCGGGCAGCAGCGGTATCACGCGAACTTGAGGTTTGAGCGGGCAACAGACGCGGGCAGAGGGTTTTCAAGTCATTTTCGGGTTTATGGGTCAACTCGAACCCAACCCATTTTTTTAAACGAGTCAGTTTGTTGAACCCGAACCCGACCCGTTTCGCAAACGAGTAGACCCGAACCCGGATTTTTCTGGGTCAGGTCCATGTCGGGTTTCAAGTCGTGTCAAAAATTGACACCCCTACAACCAACAACCTAAATTGACACCCCTAGATTTGGTAACAAAAAGTCATTGGAATAGATGTATTAGATCTAGCCTATATTAAGAAGGATAGAAATAAACTTAAAAATTTTAATTAGAGAGTATTAGAATAACTTTTTTATAAGAGTAAAATTGAAAATTAACTATTACTAGGAGATAATAGCAAAAGAAAATTTATGTTGCTGACCCCACATAGTTGGATTAAAATTTGATGTTGTTGTTTGTTTTTGTTGTGCTCTCAACAAAAAGAATAACACCCAATTTTATCTTATATTTTAGTTTTGGAGAACGATTTTAATTTAAATAAAAAAAGTTATTCGTGTTTTTTATTTTCCTATTTAAAATTAAATTAAGGTTTTTTAATTATTCATTGAAAAAACACTAAAATATAGACATATCATTTATTTAAAAAATTTGTAATGTATTTGAAATTTTAAATAATTCATAATTTTATATTAAAGATTATGATGAACATATTAAAATAGTATAACAATAACTGATACATTATCAAAAATTGTCTTGATCGAGCACGAATCTCGAGGCATATTCAAGTAAAAACTTTCAAAATTAAATTTGGAACCATCCAAACTCAGATTGCAACAAATTCAGTCAAATTAAACATCTTAATGAGATGAATCAAATGACACCAAATTGATCCAATTCGAGCCAAAATGGGTCCAAATCAAGTAACTAAAGCATACCTAGAATATTCAAAGCATTAATTGGATGACAAATTGATTTCTAAATATAACATGCTTATATTCGAATCGAATGACTCGACGAGACGAATCCAATGAGCCCAAGATTGATTAATTCTAACATCATTAAGACACTTAAATGCTTGATGAACACTCCATGATCAAAGGATGAATTAATATTGGTTCAACCCTGCGATGGATATTCTCCTTATTTATAAGGTGCATCAGTCACAAAAATTTATAAATAGATCCTTACTCTCTACATGAGGGGCAATTTTTTGATCGGAGATTGGAGATAGCTCTGAGGCTTTAAGAATCCTAAAATTCTACCCATGCACCACTGCCGACGAACTTCCGTTGACCATCGCCTGATAGCCGACCATCTCTGGTCTGTGGTCTACTGCCAGACGACCGACTGTGTGTCGACTATCGTTGGACCACCTCCTGTCCGCCAATCATCTAAGGACCTCTCCCCGTTACTAGACATCCGCCCGTCTACCATCAACTACAGTCTCTCGGACCTCTGTCGCCCGTCGAATATGATTCTTTTTACCTACGTACATTGCCCGCCGATTACAGTCCCTCTAACCACCATCAACCGCTGACTATCGTCGTCCCTTCAACCTCCATAGCCTACCGACTATGATCCCTCCAGCCTCCTTCGGGTACCTGACTACGATCCCTCTGTCCTCCATCACTCGACTATGTTTCTGTTGACCAAATGAATGAGCTAATATTTCCTTGAGAACAACTCTCATTCTCCAAGCATATAATGTATATTTGTTATACTCAGCCAATGCCTTCCTACAAGGAAGTGACTTATTTATAATCGACTACAAATACTAGTGGGTTCATTCCAATTGGACAATGCTCCGTGGTTTTTTCCCTTACATAAATTTTCATGTAAAAAGTTATGGTGTCTCGTAATATTATTTCACCAATCTTTGTTATGTGTAAATGTGTTGGATCTTCGCGTAAAACTTGGACGCTAAATTCTATATCTCTCTAGTGTCGTGATTGTTTTGAGACGCAATAATAATATATAATTGTGGTGGTATAAACATATTAATTAATTATTAATTTAATTTTATTTAATAAAAAATAGAATGAATATTTTTTTTGGGAAATATTAATGAATATTTTACTTGACTTAATTCTTCATCTATGTTATATTTAATGATTGGCTGAGGAGAACAAAACATGAAATATTATAATTTATTGAATTTTATTTTGCCTCATATTTAAGAGCATATGATTAGAATCAAAACACTCAATCATTTAGAATACGTTTAGAAAAATAAAATTTGTATATTTTACCTCATATTTAAATCCTGTATATATAATGTGTTTATGAATTGGATTTAATTTTTTTTTTTGGGGGAAATGAATTGGATTTAATTTATCTAAATGTCTAAAATAATAATAATAATAATCACTGTAGGTTGGCGTAGCTTAGTATGCATACTATTCATGATTTTCTGAGACGACGGTAACGTCACAGGAGGTGATTTGACTTTGTAATTTATTTTATTTATATCTTAAATTGATAAAAAAATTGGTTAGATACCTTCTGCCTTCTGGCCCCAATCCTTCGAAATTCGAAAAAATTATCAACATCAAGGAAAATATTTTACTTTTTTTACTAGTTAGCGATAGTGTAAATATTAATAAAATTAATATTAATCAGTGTGATCGCTTCCTACAGAAGATTGGAACAATGGTTGCACTAATCAAGATGTTTTATATTCCTTAAGACTGATGACGTACTGACACAAATAACATCAGTTCTTTTTTATTTCGTTCGATTGTATTATTTTTATATTTTTTTATTTAAAAAAATTTATAATAAAAAGTTATTTTTATGATTTAAATACTTAAGTAGCTTTTTCTGTTCTAGCTTCACAAATAACTTAATAAAAAATTACAGTTGTTTCAAATAGATCTTAAGAGATATTTTTAGAACACGGGTGAATTCTTTATGTATTTATACGAATGATAGCTATTTTTGGATATTAAATTTATATTTATATTGGGTAACAATTTGTGCAGCTAAATTTTGAAAAATAATAGATCAAGCTGTGGCACATTGGTTGAGGGCATCTCCAACGGAGAACTCTATTTTTCACGGCAAAATACAACAAAACTTCAAAATGCCCTGGTGCTGCTCCAATGGAACTTCATTTTAAGTGCTTCTGCAAAGGTAACTATCTTTCTCCCTTTCGCGCGTTTTTCCGGTTGAGAGAGCAAAATAGCGTGGGTGAACAGTGCGACGCCAATATTGGCGTCGCACTGTCCACCCGCAAGTAAATGGCGGAAGATTTGGCGTTCGGCTGGAGCAACCGAATGACGCCATACGCAGATTTGGCGTTCGGTTGAAGACGCTCTGACAAAACAATTTTTTCCCCATTTATCAGCGCTCGAATATCCTAATCCCCCTCACAAAAAAAAAATGATTTTAAGAAATTTTTTTATGAAAGTAGAAGTTTTTTGTTTTTAATATTTTTTTTAAGGAGCTCAGAAACTATTTTTTGTAGTCATCTTGCCTTCATAAAAGAAATTGTTGGTTCTATGGCATTTTTTGTAGTCATCAAGCCTTAGCAATTGAATTCGTATAACATAAACATCAACAATGAAGACTTGCCCAAGGGTCGCTAAACCCAACTTGGCAAAATAATCAGAGAGAAGTCGCTTCTCACAGGAAATTTGAGGGTTCATATGGACCACTCAAATTGAGACACATCTTCCACTGAGAAACATCCATGGAAGCCAATCATTGCCACCAAGTGCGAAGCGCCGTATAAGATAATTACTCATCTAAGTTGTAAGGAAGGACCTTCCAAACAGGATTCAAGCTCGCCTCACCACACTAAGTTGACCAATTATTTCACTACCTCCATGACTTGAATGGAATCGCTTCCCACATCAAATCAATCAGGGAATTCCATTGAAAGGTCACCAACAATTTCAAAAGACTTGTTAGTAGCTACAATCTTCCTAGCTCGGCCCTCATCAACAGACTCCCCCATGTCTACTCATTGATAGGCAATCGAAACAAAGAAACTTGCCCAAAAACACATTGTTGAAATAAAAGATGCTAGTCAAAGCAACCCTAGAATTCGTATAAATAAAGGGTAAAGGAAACATTTCAAATCTTTTGGCACTTTCTAAAGAAACATTTAAACCATTATAGCACTTTGCATGGGGCTTCTCTTTTCTCTTTCCATTAGTACCTTAGATTCTTGAGTCATACTCTTTTAAACTTGTATGTCAGTAAGGTCAAGTGTCACCCTCATGCAAATTTGGATTCAATATGTTCGAGTGAGAGAGGGAGATCAAGAGATTACTTTTATAATTCGAATGATTTTGTACTCAGTTTCCTGCAAGCTTTACCCTTGCATGGTAGATGTAGGTAGAGAAGAACTAACTACATAAATTTCATTTGTTATCTCCATTTTCATTCTCTAATTTGTGTTTCTCTCTCTAATTTGCGTTACTCTAGTATACATGGAGTGTATAACTTTCTTTATTTTATTTGATTTATCTCCTATTACATCGAAAATTAGTCTGTCTATTACATTGCTTGTCAGAGATTATATTATAGCTAATTATTCATATTTGTCTACCATTAAGATATGTGCTAGGTGATTAGAGCCTAAAATGATAGTATTACATTTTATAGAGTTTAATGTGATTCTTAGAATGAATCGATTGAATAAATATGGTATTAATATTAATTATAGTAAGAAAAGTGTGTCTATATTAAATTAGAGAAAATATATATATTTTTAGGGTATTAGAGAAGTATTGTCATAAAGAATATTAGCCCTGTAAATTGATAGGATATGAAATAAAGGAATTATTGTATATCGTACATGAATCAACAATGTTTTCAATATGCAATAATAATATAGAGCTACTCAAACAAACACTAACTAATCACTCAAATGATTGTATCTAGCATTTCTTTATTCTCCCTTTAGAATAGACTTTAGGAGAGATCTAAAGAAATACTTAGAAAAGTGCGTGATTGAACTTTCTTATAAACATCACATCGCTACTATTTATTGGACAACACAAAAATAGAAGGTAGTGTTGTGGTGCTTGAAAGAGTGGCGTTGTGACTCCCTTGAAATGAATTAACTATTCGGCTCTAGAACTTTTGCACCGCTGCGACACTTACTGATGCGGAACGGTTACTTAATAAACAGTCGCGTCGCTTCACTGGTTGATCTCCTACAGTAACATCTTATTTCTAAGTATGCAAATATACTAATTCAATATTCATGATTGTTCTTGCATTTCTCCGTCGATGCTATACATCATATTAGGTTTTAACTACACATATGGTCATTATGTGCGTTAAATAAAGAGTGAATAAATATTGAAAATATCATTTAGCTTTATAGCACCAAAATCTTCATTATTACTTAATATATTCTCTACATCATCAATTCAAAGCGGGAGAATTATTGAAACATGAAAGAAAAAAATAAGTAAACTCATTTTCATTGAAGTCATAAAAGAACAAAAATACAAGAGAGTGATATCACCAGTAAAGATCAATGTATCTCCTTTACACACATTCTTCCTTAACGTATAGAGCTACTCAAACAAACACTAACTAATCACTCAAATGATTGTATCTAGCATTTTTTTATTCTCCCTTTGAATAGACTTTAAGAGAGATCTAAATAAATACTTAGAAAAATGCTGAAATTAGACAAGTGATTGAACTTTCTTATAAACATATCACATCGCTACTATTTATTGGACAACACAAAAATAGAAGGTAGTGTTGTGGTGCTTGAAAGGGTGGCGTTGCGACTCCCTTGAAATGAATTAACTATTCGGCTCTGGAACTTCTGCACCGCTGCGACACTTACTGATGAAGAACAGTTACTTAATAAACAGTCGCATCACTTCACTGGCAAATTGTGTTCATTGAAAGTTACAATTGCTACGCCGCGGCGCTGATGACTTTCGAATGGTGCAGCGCTTGATGGAAACTTTGGCATCAAAGCATAATAGATTGTGCCACCGCGGCGCTTGAAGACAGTGAACACGGCACTGGCAAGCTGACGATCATTTTGACGCCGCGACACTATACTTTACTTTAGATTTTCTATCATTTTTGAATTTTTTCAGCTCATTAATAATTAAAATAATACATTTAAACGGATGAAAATACATGTAAAAATATAATATAATTTAAACTTATCAACCTCGTATAATAGGATAAAGGCTTGATGTCTCTACACTTAAGAGGTGCATCATATGTTAAAAAATTTCCAAAATTCTGGAGATAATTGAATCCTCTATTACTGTTTCTCTAAGTGGTCTTTTCCAGGATTTTTGTATGCATGCTTATTAATCTTACAGTATTTTTTCTTATGCACTAGTTCCCGTGAGAGCTTTCTGGAGCTTCTATTTTGTGCTTCTCATTGTTTGTTAGTTTAGGTGCATTGTTGAATCGCACTAATCAAATTTTGGAGACTCATTAGATTGAATTATGTGGGCTAAGTTTAGTCTACTAGTAGTTTTCCTTTGTTTTCTAGGGCACCTAGCACTACAGCTTGTATTTATGAAATTTTTTTTTTGCTTTATAAGGCTTTATGCTTATCCAGCTACTGGAGATAGTTCTTTTTTTTTTGCCTGATCAAGTATTCTTAAATTGCACACTCTATTTTTATCAAAAGTTAAATAACTCTTTTTTATAGTTAAAATTTAAATTTACACTCTTAACTCTCCTACAAAAATTCATCAAATTTTCATTTATAATTCACCACAAACAACTTTGAGAAGCACTAAAGAAGCATATGGAAATGTTGGAGATGAGAAGGGTAAACATAGCAATGATGGAACAAGTAAGAAAGTCAAAGCAGCAGAAAAATAAAGGGCACCGAAATTTAACATTAAAAAACTCAAAATATGGAAAAAAACCACCTAGTCACACCACATCAAAAAATTCACTATGAAAATTAGGAGAAATAAGTACATATCTCTTTTCTCTCTCTCTATCATTGCTTATCTTCTTTCATGCACAACTATCAAGAAAATTTGGTGACATCGTATCTGGACCGCTGTGGTGCTCCGCATTCTGTTGTTTAGCACTATGGTGCTTGGGAACACAGCACAGGGCCGCTCCGGTACATAGCACCGTGGCGCTGGGGTACACAATGTTGGGGCATTGTACGAAAAAAAATCACGGTAAATTAAATCCCCTGCACCCCCCAGTGAGCATGAGAAACTTGAGATCCGAGGCCACAAAATAACCGGATTAATCAACACAATTAGATTCCACACAACATATAATTTGTATGCCAAACTCCAGTGTGAAATGATTAGTATATTAAGGCTTCGTTTGGAATAGATTTTTAACTGTTTCTTAAAGAAACATTTTAGTACAAAAATTTTAATTTTTGTCATAAAAGCTGATTTAAGAAGCAATAAAAAGCCGTTTCAAATGAAGTTTACGACTTCATTTGAGCGACGCATTATTTTTACTAAAAGCTAAGAATTCAAGAAGCAATAAAAAAATCACTCCAAAACGAAACCTAAGCCACTTAAAATGATCTCCAAGAACACTATAGAAAACCATATTTTGAGTGGATTATCTGCATTGTAAAATATGTGGATGGAATGTTGCATAATATGAACACGCATAGTGTATGGCAACAGCAGCTTGTTAAGCAACTCTATATATGAAAATTGCATATCATTGATGGGCTCAATGCACATGAGGTCAACTGTTGCTCCAACTGTTTAATCTCATAGTCTCAATGACTTCTTAATTGCTGGACACAGTACCAATTAGAGACATTATAAACACTAATGATAGCTACCAATAACTGTAGCCATTATTGCATTGGCTCACAAATAAAAAAATTGAAGAGAAGTATTGGCAACTGAAGTTGGGACTTTTGAGTTTTGTGTCAATCATAAAAAAAAATTATTTATTTAAAGCTTAATAAGCGCAATGTATGAATGCTAATTAGTTGTGATTTAGTTGTAAATCATTAAAAAAATGAAATCAAATTGAGGCTCTAATTTTTTATGAATAATCAAAATAGTCTCTCACTATATAAAAATGTTTGCTCAATCTCTTACCTTTTAAATAGGGACTAAATTAGTCCTTTCGTGGGACCATTTAAGATCCTTATTTAAAAGCTGGACATAAATAAGATTTTAAATAATTGGGACCCATTTTGATATTTTATAAACAGTTGGAGGATAATTTTAATTATTCTCTCTTAAAAAAGTTATATTAGAATATTCTAATATAAAATATATTAAAATAGACTTTAAATATGTTTAATATTATATATAATATTTTAAAAATACTAATTTTAACTTAAATCAAATATTTTATAATTTATCATATATAGAAAGGGCAAGTATAGCGCAAGTAAAGGGCAAGTATAGCGCAAGTAAAGGGCAAGTATAGCGCAAGTAAAGGGCAAGTATAGCGCAAGTAAAGGGCAAGTATAGCGCAAGTAAAGGGCAAGTATAGCGCAAGTAAAGGGCAAGTATAGCGCAAGTATAGCGCAACTATAGCGCAACTATAGCGCAACTATAGCGCAACTATAGCGCAACTATAGCGCAACTATAGCGCAACTATAGCGCAACTATAGCGCAACTATAGCGCAACTATAGCGCAACTATAGCGCAACTATAGCGCAACTATAGCGCAACTATAGCGCAACTATAGCGCAACTATAGCGCAACTATAGCGCAACTATAGCGCAACTATAGCGCAACTATAGCGCAACTATAGCGCAACTATAGCGCAACTATAGCGCAACTATAGCGCAACCATAGCGCAACCATAGCGCAACCATAGCGCAACCATAGCGCAACCATAGCGCAACCATAGCGCAACCATAGCGCAACCATAGCGCAACCATAGCGCAACCATAGCGCAACCATAGCGCAACCATAGCGCAACCATAGCGCAACCATAGCGCAACCATAGCGCAACCATAGCGCAACCATAGCGCAACCATAGCGCAACCATAGCGCAACCATAGCGCAACCATAGCGCAACCATAGCGCAACCATAGCGCAACCATAGCGCAACCATAGCGCAACCATAGCGCAACCATAGCGCAACCATAGCGCAACCATAGCGCAACCATAGCGCAACCATAGCGCAACCATAGCGCAACCATAGCGCAACCATAGCGCAACCTTATATTTCGTAATTATTTAGCTTAAAAAAGTTTAAAATAAAAAAAAACCAAAAAATTGAAAACCACATTGAACATATATTCTAGTTTTACAACTATTACTAAACCCTAAAACTTAGAAGATAGCGTAAACCTTTCGTATCATTTGCTTCATCCATTTACGAAGAGAAGAAGCGTGAAAAATCAGAAAATAAATATTTGAAAGGAAACATTGGTAAAATTATAAGTAAACCAAACCCTAAAATTTAACGGCAATATAACTTTAACGCAACGAAAGCGCAAGTAAAGCGCAAGTAAAGCGCAAGTTAGGCGCAACCATACCTCTTCCTGATTGCTGGTCTTCTACAGTATCGTCGTCTACCTCCGGCAGGAATAAGCAAATGCAGAACCGAAGGTAATGGAGGAATCCGAGAGCTCGAGTAACAGTGAAAATGTCGCTCGAAAATAAAATGCGCGGCGTTTCCATTCTTTCTTCGCCAATAGAATAGCGTTATCGGGTCGGGTCGCTAACTCTGACAAGACATAAAGCGTTAATATTAAATTAAAAAAACGACTGACAGATGGCGCATTTTTATTGGCGACCGAACGGAGAGATGGCTTCGGTCACCTGACCCAATAATTTGCCCTGCTGCTACGGCGGTCCCTCCGATTCGAAACAGCAATAATGGCGCCTACCAGCCAAACCTAGGCCCTTAATTTCTTCTCTCTCTCTCTCCTCCTCCTTCTTCTTCTTCATGGCGTCCGCCAATAGCACCTTGCCATCGCCGGGCCGTCGGAACCTTCGTCGACTCTTACGCTTCCGAAAGCCCGCAGTCACTTCTGCCGATCAAAACGCTCTGACATTGCCTTCCTCCTCTCGACCACCTCCTCAGACGGAGACCACTGACAGAGACAGAAGGAAAAGTTTCGCTTCCCCGACTTTCCTAGGCCTCGGTTGCGCCTCGTCGGCTTCGTCCCAGGCATGCGCCCCTGGAACTGCCGCTGCCGCCGTTCGCTCGTCGGCGGATTGGCAAGGAAAGCGAACTTTGCGGCGGAGGACCAAGAAGAAAAATAAGGAGAGGCATTCGTCTACCCTTGTGGCTCCGGTCGCAGACGTGTGGTGTGCCCCTGGCATTGCCCTCGCAGCAGTTGATGACTCGGTGGATTGCGTGGTCTCACAACGCGATGTGGTTGGAAGAGGGTTCAGGCGTGACGCAGAGAGGGCTTTGAGGGAGGCATGTCTTTAAAACTTATTTCTATCGGTTCTTGCTTTATCGTATTTCTATATTTTTATCGGTATTTTCATTTGTGTCGTTTTTGGTTTTGGCATAGATGTATCACATGATTAATAGTATTATCCTGTATTCTTTTAGTTCGACATTTCTTTTGCTTGATAGTCTTTTAAGTTGGCATCTGCACGACTTCACTTTTTTGTTTAAATCTATTATAAAGTTGGATATTATTGATTTATTCCGAATGAAATGCATTATTGATTTCACTATTTTTTTATAACATTGTTTCCGATTTTCTGGTGTTAGCGGACTTCTTCTGGTAGGGGCTGCAACAATGAACAGATCTCAACATTGGCGGATTCATTCTCTTCTCTCCAAGCATCCCTCTTTGGATCAGATCTCATACCATCTCGACACTATAGTCATGTGCGAGGATACTACTGCCGTCCTCCTGTGGGGCTTCAAGAGGTGCAATCGCATATTCTGTCCTAGTCAATTTTAACTTTATTGCCTCACTAATTTGATCTCTTAATGACCTATAAACTTTCAAAATAAGAACTCTGTATTTTTCGTTCACATAATGTCCTATGACTGTTATGTTTTAGGGCTTTTCTTATTCGATTCAATTTAGTTCTAAACACGCCACAAGGCAGAAAAATGAAATGAGGCTAAGAATAGAAGCAACGGGACCGCAAAGGAAATTCTTTATGCTTTAGTCAGTTCGCTTGTCTCTTTCATTTTCTCAATTTTAATAACAATAAGATGATAGCATAAGCAAGGAATTTTATTTTGAGATTTGAATGTCTTCATGCTTATGTTTGTATGTATATGCATATTTTGTAAATTGCGTAACCTGTTTAAACATCTTAAAAAAATTGGTCTGTGTTTCATTCTTATCTAGAACACGCTATCAATTGGGCCAATATTTTTTTTTTATTGGGAAAGGGGTATCCACCAGCTACCACCCCTGAAAGGGCGCTTGACAGCGTGACTAATCCTCGGCTGACCTAGAAGAGGAATCCACCCCAAAAACCTCTTGGCCCGCACTGAATTGGGCCCCACTTAAGAGGCGCTGCCGCTCGAGGGGAATCAAGCACGAGTTGGAGGGTTCTCAACCGTACTCGCCCACCAACCAAGCTAAGCAACGGTGGGTAATTGGGCCAATATTCATTACAAATATGAAAGAGGGACAATTGGACGTACTTTTCCTCGTCTGTTGGACGTTGGTTGAACATATTTTCACACCCCACCTGGCCTCATTGAAAACTGTGGCAGCTTAAGAGCTGAATGGTCGCAATACTAATAACTTACATTCATCCAAATACACATGTATATGGAGCTTATATCAGTTTATACTTTATAGACACCAGTGTAAATACAGAAATTCCAAATCCAAATAATAACTGCATAGTTAATAAACCAAGAAAAATAAGAAAACCATTTATTAAATGCATTTGTCTGAGAAGCCTATAGGTCACATTAAAATATTATTTCTAAATTGAAACATGTAAGATTTAAACTTGATACTTGTATTATAGAGATCAAACGTAATATCACTCAAACATATGGTCAGTGATAAAGATTAAAGAGACATGAAGGTAGGATGTAAGGAAGAAAGGTGTATAATTTTAATGGTGGGTTGATTACCAATCTTATTGTTAGCATATTTCTTGGAAGATTTATTAGTTGTCTTACATTATGCCCATTAAAAACAATGGTAGGCATTTTGACACATTAGTATTGTGTTGGTGTGACATGCATTGCATTGGATCTGAAGAGCATTGCACGTGATTTTGATGTCTAAAATATTTCTTTTTTGGATTATAATCACATGGGAGATCAGATGATTACATCGAATTACATCCATCGTATATGTAGATTAGAATACCCTAAAGAATCACTCCTACCTCAAATTTCATATTCTATTAGGAATTGTGCGCAATAGATTTCCCTTTTCGGTTGTCTTGCTACATAAAGAATCCCAAGACTTCTTAGGATGCATGTGCGGCCTTGAATTTTGTGAAATTGAGGTTTTTTTAAATCTGTTCTTATCATTGTGCTATATGCATGATGCAGCTATACGAAGAGAATATATCAATAGGACCCAAGCATGAAGGCCTCCACAACATCAAACCTTGTCTAGAATTTCTTAAGAAATAAAGATAGGAAGGTATACGCTCTAATTTTGTATTACTTGATTTCTTTTATAATTATCTTGTGGTTCATTGTATTTGCTCTTGGTTGATGGTTTTGCTTAAAAGTTAGACACTTTCCTAACAACTTGTATCATAATGAGTTTTGCATAATACAACTACAACATAGTTGAAGATTATAAAGTTTATTGCTTTTGAGCTTTGGAGAACCAAAATTCTTTTATTGATGCTGGTATATTTGATAGAAGTTTTGAAGAAAATAAATATGAAGAGGTTGTGATTCAGGTTGGGGCATCAAATTTTGGAGAAACATACAAAATTAAGCTTCTTGGTTATATGAGAGAATATGTAACATAAAGAGATTTTTGTTGATGGGGAGACTTTTCAAGGCTTAAAGTGCTCGACTTGAAGAGTATACGACATAAAGGAGATCCAAGTTTGTTATAGCATCGAGTCAAAGAGAAATTTATTAAGTATTATACTATTATGTTTGGTTGGATATGAATTCCGCTGGATCCAAAAAGTATTGCATGAGATCAAGGTTTAAAAAGACAAAATCGGAAACCAAGGCATTTTGTATTAGCAAAGAGAGGTAAGCCTTGTGGTGGATCGAGATGTAAGTCTAAAAAATAAAAAATAAAAAACACATGAACTTATAAATAATTAATAAAAAAATAAAAATTAAACATCAACCTATTTATTTGATTCATAATCATAAAGATATAAACCATAAATCTCAATATTAAATGTTATTATAAAATGAAAGTTTGAAAGGAGATTCAAAATGAACACTCATTTAAAATTTAAATAGACAATAAAGATCATGATCTACGATGGCCTCATCTTTAATTTCATATTATTTATAATAGTAATTTTATCATTCTTGAATTTTGTCTTGTCATCTTCTAAATCTTCTTCAATTATAACTTTTTTTAGTTTTTTAAAACTCTTATTAATTAACATTGGATTCAATGTAATGTACAATAAAACAACAAATTAAAAACACAACAAAATAATTCATTATATTTAAATCACCATTTGATATATTTTTAAAGCTTGAATTCCACTTTGCTATATTTTTTTTAATTCATTGTGAAGTAGAAGTTATTACCAATTAAGTAGTCATTTTAATATTAGCACTA
The DNA here is from genome assembly GCF_001605985.2 of Dendrobium catenatum. Taxonomy (NCBI): domain Eukaryota; kingdom Viridiplantae; phylum Streptophyta; class Magnoliopsida; order Asparagales; family Orchidaceae; genus Dendrobium; species Dendrobium catenatum. The sequence goes on along the minus strand of NW_021319113.1, from coordinate 1,547,596 downwards.
ATATTTTTATTCTCCACATCGAATTTATTCCTCCATTTTCAATTTTAAATCTTTCATTATTTTTTTTTCTATTATTTATTCATCATTAGATAATATGCATTAGCCACAAAATGATTTATTTCATCACCAATTATCTGTTTCTATAATTTGAAGTGTTTATCTTTCAAATCTTTATTAACATAACATAGTCATTCAATTTATTCATTTGTTCTAAAAACTTTTTTTTTTTTGGGGGGGGGGGAGTTAATAAAAAAAAAAAAAAATTATTCATTTGTTCTATAGCTAATTTATTCCTTCTTTTTGTATAATAAAATAAATAATAGTATATAATAAAAAATTATAAATTTAATAAAAATGAGGTGCTGCCTCAAAATGCATCGTGGTGTAAAGTCGTGAGGCGTATGCCTCATTTAAAAAAAAGGCAAGCCTCACTGGCACTAAAGCCTTGAGGCCCTCATTCTATATGCCTAAGTTCGAGTCGGGCCTCGGAATTTTTTTATTGCCTCAGGTTACCTGACGTAGAGATACATCAGGTAGCCTATAATATATCGTCACGTGCTCTTACTCTTTACCGTGCGGCCCGACGACCCATCCCGGAACAAATCCGGGATTACTATGTTCGCGTATTGCTCGGTATTTGCTCGGTATTGCTAGGTACTACTCGGTATTTGCTCGGTATTTGCTCGGTATTTGCTCGGTATTGCTAGGCACTACTCGGTATTTGCTCGGTATTTTCATCAACGACGCCAACTCCAAACTCCTCTCTCGCTCGAACTTGGTCACGAGTTCAACTTTCTCTCTAAGCCCTTCTTTTAGAGCCTACATTGAACAACAATCGTGCAAAGCAATTTGCAAAACCGTCAGCTAAAACACTAAGCACTAAAAGAGGATTATAAGATGCCGATCAAAACCTTTCCCAGGAGGATTTCGTTGGTGAAGGGTCCGTAGACGTCGGAAGTATCAAGAAACGTGACGCCGGAACGAACGGCGTGATAGATGAGCGCGATCATGTCTTTCTCCGGCTTGGCCGGGCCGTAGAAGGCGGACATGCCCATACACCCGAGCCCCTGGAGCGAGACCTCGCATTTGAAGATGAAAATACCGAGCTAATACCTCCGTCGTCCTCGACGCCACCGGCTTCTCACACTGCCTGACGAGACTCGCATCTGAAGCTCCGTCCCGAACTCAAGCGACGAAACACCGCAAATACCGAGCAATACCGAGCAAATACCGAGCAATACCGAGCAAGTACTGAGCAAATATCGAGTAGTACCTAGCAATACCGAGCATATTCGTTCCGGGTCGGGTCGTCGGGCCGCGCGGTAATATATTATAGGCTACCTGATGTATCTCTACATCAGGTAACCTGAGACAATAAAAATTCTGGGCCTCGAGGCTTGCGCCTCGAATGATTTTTAAACTATGAATGGGATTTGGCTACCTTGAATTTTTGTGATTTGACCGAGAATTACTTGGAAAATTGGATGGATTAGATCAAATCCCTCATTTAGCCTGAATTAGAACATCCCAGGGAATAATGCTTGCTTTGGCTTCTATGCAGCATTACGAATTGTGAGGGATTTTATTTTTTCAATTTTCAAAAGAAATAATTCGATTTATAATGACTTTCATCCTATATCATTAGGCCTTATTTATTTTTTGACCTAATTAGAAGTTGCATCTGTGTATAAAAATTATAACCATGGAATTCTAAAGTGTAATTCACTACTTTGAAATATAAATTGAAATTATTCTCTTTTTCTCCAAATTTAGCTCAATGGTAAGTTTGGAGAGTAACACACATCATTTGTTGTGGTTAAGAGTGATACACATCTTATGATGAGGGTGTGATGGTCATCCGGTTACTTTCCTACTAGTTCTATTATATTGCTTGTGATTTTCTTCTACAACCCTTCAAGGATAAGGCATCATTTCATCGCAAGACAGTAAAAACCTGCTATAATCAAAGCTAGATCAATAAAATTAGAGGAGAAAAAAGCCATAGCTACTTCTGTAAGAGCCGAGTGATGCACATCCTATCACACCCTGCCCATTGGGCTTGGAAGAAAGTCATAGAAATCCAACAAGATGTGATGAGTTAAAAATTAGGAATTTATTTTCAAGAAGTATAAACATTTGCTCAATAATGTTTGTACACCGATAAAATCATCAAAGCATCTAAATTTAATAACACTCACTAATTTTCTTAATCAAATTATGAATAAAATTTAACTGCTACATGAACTCATCAAAGAATAAATCACTATTAAATCAACAATATAATTTCTCTTTAATGACATATCTAAAGCATTAGAGATTCTGCTTCAGATGAAGCACAACTAATAACATGACAATCATAAAATAATATGTATGAGTTTACAAGAAACAAACTCAACAAGCAAGATTTATCCATTAAAGCATAAATAACAAGGCATAAGGTATAAATATGATTAATGAAAAGGACAGAAGTAGTAAAAGGTATAAGATTATTGCATAAAATATAAGATTTTTTAAAATAGATGATTATTGCATAAAATATCGTGACAATTATAGACAACATATAAAATATAAGATTTTTTAAATATGATATTCAGTTTATGATGTTTATTATATTGTAGAGTTCATAAAAAATACACGAAAATAGATGATTATTGCATTCAAAGTGATAACACTAACATGTATACTATATTTATACATCCATAACTGAATCATAAGTTATTATTAAAATAATTTTATATTTATTTATTTATTTTCATAGTCATTCCAGTAAGATCCCCTGAACTAGGAAAGTTTTCACAAACCTATGAAAATCTAATGCTTCCCAAAAGAACCATCACTCTGAGGATTTATCAGCATGGCTAGCTTATCTAAAAGAGTTTTACCAACAATTAGTTTATCATACACACATGCTCATATTTAATAAACTTTATATGACAATAAAGGTTCCATAATGAGGATTTTATAATTATTATGATCAAAATCTTTTGTGCATCAACATAGTTCCTTTTTTATATGGGTCATAAATATGTTTTAGTGATAAAAATAATGTGCATAAAATTCTTAAGAATTTCTGTAATAGCCTATCAAAGCTAACTAATAACTTGTTAGGATTTATTGGAGACAGAAAAAATAATTCGATCGTCTTCGAATGACATGCCAAATCATCGAGAAGAATTTTCGAAAGCGTATCTGAATCCATTGAAATGTAGAATTGAGGTTTTCGATCTTCCACGTTTAGAGTGGCGTTCTCCAAGAGAGCGAGAAAATCCTTCTTTTCACTCAAGATGGGAAATGAGGGAAATAAGAACTTAACCGCTTAAACTGGGGATCACGATCCTTTTATACTTTAAGTGTAAATATTTTAGTTCATCCCATCATTAAAATAAAATAAATTACTCGGCCTTTATACAAATTAATTACATACAAAATTAATTGAGATGTCACATAAGCCAATTAATAATTTAATACTTAAATAGATCACGAATTTAATTGCCTTAATTTTAGATAGCTTCTAATGTATAAAACTTTATTTATATGTATAAGTATATGGGCCCACTTATAAAAATTTCCCAACATAACTATCATATTATATAGCAAAATAACTACATGAATTACTATGAATAATTAAAGTATATTCGGCAATATATTATCAATAATTAAAACATATAAATAAATGTTGATGAATACACTCTTAACAAAAAAATTTATGTTTATCACTCTATCTCTTAAATAGTAAAGAATCATCTATCAAAGTATCAAACAGAGATCACAAGCAGTTCAACATTATGATCATGACACTGATATTTTTTGCTCCAATGCATGATGTTCCATAGCTCCTTTAAACCTTTGCTAGAAATATACATTTTAATGGCCCGTCTGCCAAATTAATAATCTTGTTATTTTTTGAGTTGAGTAAAATATCTCATTAACTCAATTCACCCAATCCACCATCAAATAATTTTATCAAGAAGATCATGTATGGGCAATTAGATCTTCAATGTAGTAAGAATAATATTCCTCCCACTAATTATAATTAAAAAGTATGAACCTCACAAACTTCTTATCTATTAAGTTCTTATTAGGAGAGAGAGATTAATATACTTTTGCAAGAAGTATTATTAATTTGCACTAGCATAACATAGTCTACATGAACTATTATAAATTCTCATGTAGGAAAAGGGAGAACAAAATTAATTTTGGTTCAAGTATCATTTTAATTAGCTCGCACTACAACACTTAGTAGTGTCGTAATTTATCTACAAATAACACCACAAAATTACCAAAATAAATTTAGGGTTAAGAGTTTATCTAGTTGCTCTAAGAATTAAAAAAGATCATGATGGTGTAAGAAGGAGAATATATTAGTGTTTTCCCCCCTTTTTCTATCCTTTGGCTTCCTTTCAATCAACCTCATCAAAACAGTTAACACATTCTCGACCACCTGATTCTCTTTATCAATAGCCAATTACCGTTTTTGTAGCAAGAGGCCAAACTCTTCTATATTTTTAAATAGTAGCAATCTAATCCCTCTTTCTATCAATTCCTCTATCACTTGATTTTCCTTTAATCAATTCTTCCCTATTTTCATTATATTGCGGAGTGCATTTTGTGTGAGCTTTTGTGAGGTCACCAATGGTTGTTATTTATAGATGAGAGAATACATAAATATAGCAGCTCTCCCAACCTCACATACAAGAAACTAGAAGATCTCAAATATCTCACAAAATGAATACAATATTCTCTTAGATTAATCCCTCCTAACAATCTTAACCATATCTCAATCTAGGATTTACAAAAATGAGAAGATTACATGCTATATTAGAATAACATTATTTTAGAAAGGGCTGGGCTGGGCTGGGCTTTGTTGACTTGTAACTGAATGATGAACACTGAATTGCATCGATATTTTTCTAACTAAACAATTTTAAGCAGATTATGTTGTTTGAAAATAGAATCTCCTTTGGACGAGGGGATTCATTTGACCATTACAGGAATTGGCGACTTGATGTAGACAATATGACATATGAGGTATCTTATCTTTTCCCTATATGTGATTCAGTTACTTACAGTGCAACATGCCTTTATCTGGTTTTGTGATTTTGAAGGAGCTTCTTGAACTTGGTGATAAAATTGGACATGTTAGCACTGGATTGAGGGAAGAAGAAATTGCTTGTCTTATTAAAAAAGTGAAGCACACAATTTTTGATAGGCATTTCTCTAGTGAGATGGAACGAAAGTGTAGCATTTGTCAGGTAAGTTCTCTATGAACTCCCCTGGATTTCTACAAACTGTATAGTTTCAGTGCCATCTAATCTAATCTATAATGCATTAAAGCTGAATTTTTGCTTTGTTTGGGACAGATTTTTTATTGCTTCTTAAATCAGCTTTCTAGTACAAAAATTTTTTGAACTAAAAAACTACTTTAAGAAGCAGTAAAAAAACTATCTCAAATGAAACCAACTATGTGGCCATTCCATTTGAATATTACCATCATATTCAAAATTGGAATATCAATTAGATTTATTGAAGGTTCAAGTCAAATTGATGATTTTAGCATATAGTCAAGCAATTTAATTGATTAGACAACTATAAATTATTTCTGATTTTAACTGCATTTACTAGAAAAAAATAGTCTATCTTAAAACTAAGGCTTCATTTGGGACAAATTTCTTCCTGCTTTTTCAAGCGGCTTTCTAGTAGAAAAATTAAAATTTTAGTACTAAAAAATCATTTTAAGTAGTAAGAAAGCCTTCCCAAATGAATCCTAAGGCTTCGTTTGGGACGACTTTTTTATTGCTTCTAAAAATAACGTTTTAGTACATAATTTTAAAATTTTGTATTAAAAAATTGCTTTAAGAAGTAGTAAGAAAGCGTCCCAAACAAGGCCTAAAAATGTTGAACCAAATGTTGACGTTCTTTGAATTGCATTGCTATTTCCTTTATTTTTAATTTGTGCAGGAGGAATTTGAAATGAATGTTGAGGTGGGAAAGCTGGGCTGTGGCCATAGTTATCACCCGTGCTGCATAAAGAAGTGGCTTCTTCAGAAGAACGCATGCCCTGTCTGCAAGACGACTGTTAGTAAAACCTGATTCAGCTTAACAGAGTATTTCTACAGAATTCTGCCTTACCTTGCGCATCATCTCTTCTGCAACATGTATAGCTACTGTCTTAAAAGATAAGCATTCAATCATTTCGTTTTTTTTTTAGCTTCACTTCTGAGAAAATTAAACCGTTATAGAAGCGTGAATTGACGAGATTATGATACTCATATTGTTCATATTACTAATAGTATTATGAATGATTGTCTTGACCTGGACCTGATCAAATAACATTTATATAATTTTATTGGTGTTCAACATCAAAATAGTAAATAGTCAATGCTAACTAATGGATTATACTCCTCAAAAAATAAAGATAAGGCTAAGGGCCTCGTTTGGGACGGCTTTCTTAGTGCTTTCTAAAACAACTTTTTAGTATAAAAATTTATAATTCAAGAAAGTTTTTAACTAAAATGTTGTTTTAGAAAGCATTAAAAAAGATGTTCCAAACGAAACCTAAAGCTTCATTTGTAATGACTTTCTTTATCGCTTTTTAAAAAAATTAAAATTTTGTACTAGAAAGACGACTTAAGAAGCGGTAAGAAAGTTGTTCCAAATAAAACCCAAAACTTCATTTAGGATAGCTTTCTTAGTCCAAAATGGCTTTTAGTATAAAAGTTTTTATACTAAAATGTTGTTTTAGAAAGTGGCAAAAAAATTATATTTCATTTGATACAGCTTTTGAATGTTATTATTTTTTCACTATTTTTAAGAAACTTTTGTACTAAAAACTAAAAAGTATAAAAAGCATTAAAAAAAGTTATTTCAAATGAATCTAAGATTACACAAAAAAATGTTAAATTAATAAGAAAGCAAACAAATAATACAATATGGGCATGGAAATAATATCTTTCAAAAAAAAAACTTCTTAAAAATTATAAAAATTAAGATATTGCTATCATAAATATTACATTAAAAATTCACATGCATCAATATCAAATGAATTTTACAAAATTTTTAAGCTATAAAAATTTAAATTTAGTAAATAAAAAAGTCTCTGAATTAATTTTAGAAGTTTCCAACTCAATTTTGCATCGAGATTCGTGCCCGATCAAGATAATTTTTTGATGATGTATCATATAGAAAATGTTATATTCCTTCTTCTAATTGTAAAATCTAACATATTGTTTTAAAATTTGCTTTTTTTGAACGTCCCAAAATTTTCGCTTATTTGGGAAAACGTAATAAAGAAAAGCTTTTATGAGTCTTCATCGCTTCTCAGAAACGTCCAAACTTCGGACGGAGGCATGTTGAAAGAACGCTTGGTGACAGCTCTTTCTGCGCTGGCGGGAGGAAAACGGATGAGATGAACATCGCCTTCATGTTATTTATTGTTCAACGTCTAATTGCAGACTTCGGCTTCGTATAGAATTATTATTTTTTATTATAAAAAATAATTTGAATAAAAAAAATTTGTATTAAAAAAATTATTTTTAAAAATATTAAGAAATCTGCTCCAAACAAAATCAATTTTAAAATGCCTGATATATTAGACTTCGAAGATACATATATAATTTTTTTTTAGAAGAATATGGTCAAAATTTTATTTCAAAGAGAGCGTTTTATAGTGAACAAAATTAGTCCGAATTGATTCAAATTTAACTTTTGTGCAAAAAAGGTGTAAACAATGAGTTAAGATTCGATAGAACTTGTTTGAACTTTGAACTTTATTTGAGCCTTCACACTCACGGGTCTTGTGATTTTTTCCCAAACAAGCTTGTTGCACGTCGTCAATCCCTAGTTTCCTCCAGTGCAAGTAGCTAGCCATAAGTTCCGTCAGTCCAATCACATGATGCAAGTTTTAGCGAGCTTTGTCAGTCCTTTCTGCCAACGCTGGCTCCTAATTAACTATTGTCGAATCGTGCCATGTCGAGGTCTTATAATGCCAGCTCTTGCAACTTATATTGATCTCGTATACAAGCCCCTAAAAGAAGTCTTGTGGAGCGATGCAAGCTCCAACTACCTTTGAGTCTCATTCAAGAGCCCCCAAAAAATTCCTATTTAGGTACACTATAGTACCACTATCTTACTCAAAAGACTTTCAATGACACAAGTTCTATCTATTTTTGAATTAGGCTTGATTTAAAGTTGTATTTTGAGTTAATTTTAACTATTTTTACTTGAAATGGAGTTCAATACAGTCTGTGAATGCAAGATGAATAATTTAATCCAAAACAAAATTTTGGACGTAAAAAAAAAAGAAAAAAAACACAGTTTGGCCGTTAAGGAGCCTATAAAATAAAATTTCTCAAATTCACTAATAATTTCTACATATTAAGTTAGCAGACAAAAATTTTTTGAGTGGACACTTTGCTTCCATTTTGGCGATTGGAGACCCACTAAGAAAAGCAAACAATCGAGTTCTGTTTAATCTCTATCTTCATCCTTCCGTGATAATCTTCATTTTCTCGGCCCACTCAGAAATATTTTAGTGATAGAATAATAGTTGTAGTGAGGAGAGAGATGGCAGTATTCGTCGACAATCGCTTCCCGCTTTCTTTCTATTACAGAATCGCTAACAAAATCGTTAAGGAGGTCTGTCGCTTTGTTTTTTTCTCATGACTCCTTTGTATTTTTCTGATTTTCTCACTATAATTCTATGAATATTTGTTCTTTTATACTGTTCATGGGCAGGCCGATGTTTACAGGGAGGAGGGTGATTCGGAAGGCCTTTGCCAGGCCCTTAACCGTTACTCGAGGCAGGCCCTTAAAACCTGCTTCAACGTTTATAGGGTTTAATTCTACTTTGATTTTGGATGTTTATTTTCCTACTGTTTTACTTGAACTTAACTGTTTTGAGATTTGAAATAGGCGATCTTTGTTATTCATGAGCACAGCTGCTGATTGTTACAGGAACTTGGTTTCTCTGTGAATCCTTATTCATTTAATTTTCATGTTTTTGTCTGGATTTACAAAATCCTAATTGTAACCAAACGACCCCTAAAATTTTGATCAGCGGGACTAATTTCTTAATTCTGTTTCCGACATTTTCTTTTAATTGTTGCTGTTTGTTTGGTAGACTCTTATGCATCTTTAGGGATTTACATGAATTTGGGTTCTTATCCGTGAAAAACCTTTGATACTTCATCAAAAAATTATCTTGATCGGCACGAATCTCGATGCAAAATCAAGTTGGAAACTTTCAAAAATAAAATCGGAGACCATCCGAACTCCAATTTCAGCAAACTTACAGTCGAACTGAACATCTAGGAAATACGAACCCAA
>NW_021319113.1:1469904-1538107 GCF_001605985.2 Dendrobium catenatum | reverse complement strand
CCGTTGCTCCGCCGGACCACCACTTGATGCCCTCACCTCCGCCTGATGCTCGAAATTTTGCCGGACCACCACCTGTGTCCCGAACTTCTGCAGAACTACCACTTGAGGCCCAGACTTCTCCCGGACCACCATCTAAGGTTCGAACTTCTGCCGGACCACCACTTGACGCCTGGACTTCTTTCGGGCCACCACTTGAAGCCCAGAGTTCTCCCAGAGTACTGCCCTTCTACCACGGTCTTTTGAACCCTTGTCTCATGCCGGCTATGGTCCTTTCGACTTCCATCATCTAACGAAGCTCTTTCTGATCCTTGTCTCCTGTCGACTACGGTCCTTCTAATCTCCTTCGCCTACTATGGTCCTTCCGACCTACATCTCTAGACAACGGTCTTTCTAACCCCGGTCTCCTGCCAACTATGGTCTTCCGGACGCCTGTCTCGTGTTGACTATGGCCCTTCAAATCAAACAAACATATCTATGTTGATTATTGTAACTTCCATCATGTAATGAGCTCTATATGATGTATATTTGTACCGTCAAGCCAAGGCCTTCTCCCAAGGAAGGGTCTCATTTGTAATTGACTGCAAATACTAGTGGATTCATTAAAATTGGGCCATACCCCGTGGTTTTTCCCCCTTTTTTCAGGGGTTTCCACGTAAAAATCTTGGTGTCTCTTATAAATGCAACACCCTCTCTCTTATCTGCTTGTATGCTGGATCTTCGTATAATACTAAGACATTAAATTATATATTTCTCTACCGCCGCGAATACTCCAGGACGCAACAATCATGATGTTTTCCTCTTCAAAATCTTAATAACTGGATGGAGCTTATAAATGTTTAAAGGACGTTTTTTTCTACTGGTTTGTATAACATATTGTATGGCAAACCTTCAGCTTCTGGATAAAATGGATATTGACATTTATTACTAATTGCACTGGATTATAAAAACAATGTCTGTTGAAAAGAATTCCTCTTCTTTGGCTCAACCGAATTTAACATTGCTTGTCTATATACTGAATTTCCTGACTTGTGGCGGATTTCTAGGATTATTTCTGAGATCATTCCCCATCACCCTGGCTACTCGGTGCACTCAAATGAAATGCTTCAGCACAAGAAGGTATTAATCTTCCATCTTGTTATCTTCTTTTGCTGCTAAATTACCTCTTTTCCAGTTACTCGTAAGAATTTTCGCTTGCTTAAATTTTATCCTGTATTTTCCAAATAATAAAGAGTAGTTAAAACTCTTTACTACAAATTATTTGAATGAAGCATTAAGAATTCTTTGAATCCAGCACCAAATGATTTGTTTTCGTTTTGAATCATTTCAATGGAAAATACTAAATAGTCAATATGCAGAAGGTAGCAGACAGACTCTTATCATCATTCTTTGTGTCTCGTTGTGAAAGACCTCAAATAAAACTTAAGATTTGTCAAATTTTATCCGTTTAATAAACAATATAAGAATGCCACCACCATCTTTTTTTTGGAAAAAATATACATCACCAACTGTGTTCAAACTTAAAAAAAATAAATAAATAACAAACCCAAGTAGGAGCATAGTTCGACTTTACGAGTCCTTAATTTTTATTCATTATCATTAAATGATAAATGAGGTATTAAATTTATTCTTTATAAATGTTGGACAACTTCATTTGATGTTATTTTAGGTCTACATTTTTTTTTCTATTCTTTCCACATTAGTTTTATCTACTTATCTAACATGTGCTTTTTATAGCCTTTATTTTACATGTTTGAATATGCTTGACTCTATTTTTATATATCTTTTCTTCAATATGTATCACTCCAACCATCCTTCTAATGTAATCATTCCTTAATTAATCCTTTATAGTTTAACCATACATCCATCTTAACAATCTTGTTTCCACAATGCTCAACTTAGCTATATGGACGACTTTTACTGATAGCAAATCCATACAACAAAGTTAGTGATTTAGGGCATAGGGCATCTTAGGGTCTGCAACTCCTAATTCAATTAAATGATGCATGGGATGAAAATCACACAATTGTATTTGAAATTTCTAAATTCAAAGACCTTCAATTAAAAGAATAGCTCATCTTTTTTTTTTTTATGCAAACACGAAAAAAACTAGAAATCTACATCAAATGACAGTTTAATTAATGTTCACCATATTCAAAGAAATAATTGAATTTATTATGCAGATCATTCAAGTCAAAAGTTCTTTTCCCCTCACGAGCACGCTTCCTCAGCTTCATCTTGTGAACAACTCTATCACTTTCGCCGCGCTTCTGCATTTCTAGGATCTTGGTAGCAACCTTATTGCCGTGAATTTGCTCCATTTTGCGAGCATGATCCCTAGCGTCACTCCTGTTAGTAGATTTGTTGCTCAGCCTAATTCCAACAAGCGGCTTTGCTGCTTTCCTTCGCTTCCTATCCCTTGAGTTTGCCTGTATGAGGTCTTTGGCTCGTATCTTTGGATTGGATTTTCCAACATCAGTGCCTACGTCTATGCTTGTTGAGTCTTTTAGAGCTTTGGCACGACTCACTTTTTCACTCGTTGACCACCACTCTCCACTGTGGATAGTGTTCTCTTTTCCTCGTTCTAGATTTTTTCCCGCTCATGTTCTGATCTTTTTGGGATGCTCTTCTTGGTTGTCACTTTCTTTACTCCCCAATACTCAATCATCTCCATCCTTGACACGTCCTACAATTATGACAGTTCCCTTTGTGCCACAGTCACCACCATCTATTTCAATTGATCTGATCATTTTAGAGTTTCCTTCAAATATTGTATGAACCACTTGTTCTTTTGCAAAATGTGGTGTTTCGATTGTCAGTTTCCGGTTTGCTCCTTTCATTTTTTACTCAATTGCCTTTATTTTTTCATCAAGACTTAGTTACATCATTTCATGATCAAGCTTCTATATTTCAAGGCAAATCTGCTCTTAGTTTCACTGTTAATGAGATTTGTGAACTTACTCGACCATATTCTTACTTAGTTGTTGGAAAATTCTTATTGGATCATCCCAACTTGGATTTTATTCATAAATTCATATTAGATCTTCAATTGGTTGTTGAATATTTATTTCCACTCATTGATTATCGCCTTATCATTATCATACTGTCTATAGATTTATATTACATCAAAATCTTCTCTTGTTGTTCCAATTATGTAGTGGTTATTTAACGTGAATGTTGAAGTAATCACACTATTTTAGCGCTTATGATGAACCCTTTATTATGCCTATGTAGTTGGTTTTTTCCTTTGTTGCATTTACATTACTTTAATCAATCAGCTCTAGACTTTTTTGGATCTATTTTTGATAAAAATTTGCTAGTTAATGATGCGATTGGTAATCTTTCAAAGCCATCAGTGGCCAAGGTTTTGGTTTTGGTGAAAATGAATGTTACTTCTCTACTTCAAATGAGGTGTGGATAGGCACATCTTCTTGTAGTTATTGAGCGAAGGTTGAATTTGAGGGCATCCCCCAATATTGCTTAAAGAAATAAAAAGTTCGGGATCAAGAGATATGATCAAATGATATAATCATTCATTCTCCTATAATAGTTTTTGCTCCTTTACTAGCTTGGGTTTGCACTCAGAGTTAGAGTCAAATTGATTCTCTACGAGGTGAAATTGTTGTGCCTACCCCAAGTAGTACTATAGTTGTATTATTTACTCTTAGTAATAATACATTGGATATTGATATTTCTAATTTGAAAGTTCATCATATTCCTCATATTGGTGAAATCTCTAATGATCTTGATTGAAAATGTCCTCTTGATTTTTATGGGAGCTTACTAAGTGACGACGCACTATCGGATAAGAGTTTTCATATCTTATTCACTATATGTTGCCATAACTAGAAAGTGAACTACTGATACGTTTTGGAGACAAAAACAACTAACACAATGAAAAAAACTACAGGAATATGAATATAGATGGCTGATTTTTTATTATAACTTCAATAAAAAAGAAAGATACATGCGATCTACAATTCGAGAGGTAGATTGACTCTCCCAAACAACTTGCACAACACTAGAAAGCCCTCACGAAAAGAAAACTACAACAACTCTTAAATAAAATTCAGCATATACAAAACAAATCATAAACTTAGCCTTAAATAAGCTTCTCCTATTTCCCTCCTAATCAACTCCCCCTACCTCCTTTCCTAATATCTTTCTCTCTAATTTGTTCAAGTAGGAAATCCTTCATAATTAATCTTTTCCTAAATCAGCCCCCCTTTCTTAATATATTTCCCTCCCCAATTTGAATTTCAATTAGGAAATCATTCCTAATTAATCTATTCCTTAATTCCTCTTCTCACATATGTAATAATAGTGTTGACCTCCACATATTTGCCAAATCAGCGTGAATGAAGGCGACGTAAGTAACGGTCAAGTAGTGTGACACGTTACTAAAGGTCTTAAACGACCTCTGATCATCAAATGTACTGTACCATTGCGATCAAAACATTGAATTCATCCGAGGGAGGACCCCTCACAGTCCAATCGAGCAGAATGATCAAAATCAATGATCGACACCCGAAAATGATGCGTGATGCTGTTCAAACGACGTATGACCGCAAAATGGACTTTTCCATTGCATTCAAAACGCCAACAATACCAAAAAATGATTGTAATTTTGCTCAATAAAATTTGCGCTGTGAAATCAACGCCGATCCTGTGGCCACAATGTGTGGATTTTGAGGAAAAGCACACGGATTGAGATAAATTTTGTTATATTGTATTTTGGTTGTTTATTTTTATTATTATTAAAATAAGACTAAAAAATGCATCTTATCCCTACAAATCTTGCTCAAATTCCACTCAAATTCCGAGCATTCGATCGCCGATGCCCTGTAGATCGGAGACGAACTCCCACGACTCTGCCAGATATCGTGCTCGAATCCTGTAGCTCTCACCTCGATCGTGCTTCTACCTGCATCGATAAAACAAGAACGAACAAGTCTTTCACTATTTTGCTTCCTCATGCTCAAACTCCAGATGCTCGACACCTCCCTAGAAGCTGCAGCCTTTCCTCCGCATACGAATAGCAAACCGACCACAACAGCTCCACAAACCGTAGCTTTCCCTCGCCATATGAACCAAGTCCTCTTATTGGACCGATCTCCCATAGTCGAACATTCATTATGTTATTGTATTCTAGAGTTATTTAAGGGGGAGTTTGTGTATGGTTTAGTAATGATATTTCTAAGTTTATTTTTCTAGTGTTTGCTGCAAGTTTCTAGCGGGCCTAGGGTTTGTGGGAGAGCTGATCTTCCTCTCAAATAATAAATGAATTATATCTTGCTTTATTATTAAAAAATAAATGAAAAATCATCCTTATCTTTGTGTTCCTATATTGTCATTATCTTTTATATGTTGTTTTTACGTCCAAGGCACATCAATTAACATTCAAATAATGGGTTCATCATTATGATTTTATTCAACTGCAGATTAATATACATGAAAGTGATTTATTTCCAATGATGTGAAACGTATTAGCATGGATGATTAAACTAAGAAAGTTTGCACGCTTAAATTTTAGAGCACAATAATTATAAGCTTTCTCTTGATGATAAACGACAAAATAAAAATGATAAGGTGATAAAATAGCTTAGGTCTAAACACATGCGAGAGGTTGAGATTATTAAATAGTCAACTAAAGGACCACCCATAAGGGTATAAAGGGAAAAACAACAATTTAAAATAAACTAGTACAAAAAACATATAAATAACTAAAAAAATCGTAGCCGTTGATCTGCGATGTCCTCATCATCCAATTTTTTAATTTGCTTATGCACTTGATTAATGTCTTCCCTCTTTTGATCTTATTCAACAATCCAGCTAATTCATTTTGAAAAGAGAAATGGACCAAAATGATCCCTCAACTCTTTGTGAGGGCCAAAATAGATCCCAACAATTTTGAGGGACCAATTTGGTCCCTCTAACTCCTCCAAATGGGACTATTTTGGTCATGCCATCAATTTTAAATGGAAAAATGAGATGGGCAAGAGGGTATCATCGGAACAAGCAAAGAAGAAACGCACAAACGGAAGAAAGATGGCTACCTTGGCAACGAGCAAGCTCCTGTTGTCATTGTCGTTACTTTTAATCACAGTTGTTTTGGCCGAAGAAGCGCGCGAACGGGAGAAAGATGGCTACCTTCGCAACGAGCAAGCCCCCGTTGTTGTCGTTACTTTTGATCGAGCAGACTAACGAAAAAGTGTGATTTTGGATCCGACAGGAAGGAATGTTGTCGAAGTAGGCTAATAAGTTATTTAGCTAGTCGTTCAAAACTCTACCCATCTCGCGAAGGAGGCGAAGTCGAAGAGAAACGAACAATGGAGAAGGGGTAAAGAAAAGTTAAAAATATAATATTAGTAATAAATAAGTAATTACTTAAATGAATTAATAATTAATTTAAATTTTAATTATATTATTTATATTAATTATTTGGTAACAACAATTAAAATTAATAATTGTAAATATAATAAACTGCCCTTAAAAGTTGCCAAGAGTTGATAAAAGAAAAGTTTAAATTTTATTATTAAAGAAATTATGTATAATCACTAAAATTAAAATTATGTATAATTATTTTATTAAAGAAAAGTTTAATAAATTTTTTTACAAAAATTAGAATCTCTAAAAAATTACATTTATTAAATACTTTAATTAAAAAAAAAAACTAAATTACCCTCATACTTAATGCCATTTACTCTACATTTAGATGGCAGGACTAAAAAAGTCCCATTTTGAGGAGTTGAGGGACCAAATTGGTCCCTCAAAATAGTTGAGGATTATTTTGGTCCCTCACAAAGAGTTTTGAGGGATTATTTTGGTCCTTCTCTCATTTTAAAAATTAGTAAGAATCCCATATTTTTTATGATCTATTAATTTACCCTAATATTAAGTCCCACTTCTAGTTGGCATACTAACAAAACTGTAGGCTATAATCTTAATTTTATTTAGGTCTTAGGGTCTAGAGTTCTTAATTTAACAAATGATGCAAGTGATGAAAATCTCAAAGTGGATTTGAAATTCATGATTTCAAAGACCAAAAATTAAACAATAACACGTTTTTCTTTTTATGTAAACTTGATTGTATGACAATTTACATCAAATGATAATTTAATGATCATCTAAATTAAAGAAAATTAGTGAGGAAATTGAAATCATAAAAAAAAGTTTGAGGATGTTTCACTCTATAATAACGTTGTTAATTCTAATTATTTTAATTAAAATTAGCTATGCTCTTCAATGGGTTTTCCGTTATGGATTTCTTCCTTAACGGAAAACCCATTGATCTCCAGGTGCAGGATAAACATAGTTATAGGATCATATATCAAAGGTCTCTTCATGAACTACACAATAAAAGATTGCAATATGCTACAAGAACCGTAGAATAATAAGTCACAACTTGTTATACGAACATGACAATACTAGATAACAACCCGCTACATGTGTTAAACTTCAGATTTTATAGACCGGACAACACAAAAACCAACAATTAGGATAAATCACTAAACACAGAACCAAACTGCGCAACAAGCCAGTGATAAAATGACAAAATCAACTAATGTAGAAACCAAACCAAGGAATCAATAGTAATTTAAGCATAAATTTTGTTCTTACAGGCATCTTCTAAAATAACCGAAATAAAAAAAAAATAAAAAATAAAAAACAACAAAACTATCAAAATGATCCCTATATTTTTATTGGGAGTCGTTTTAGTTCCAGACTATCCAATATGCCTAACTTAGTTCCATAACTCAAATCACATCCAAAATAATTCATTGAAGAAATTGAACACATTTATTTTCAATCATTTTTTATGATTTAAGGGACGAAATTAAACATGTTTATAGTCCTTGATTAAAAAAGGCGCCATATAAATAGTCTAGGAACTATTATGATTATTTTCTCAAAATAAAGCAATTACAATTTTGCCTTTTATGTCTCAACTTCTAGAGCATTTAACTTAATCAAAGTCTTAGGTCTTTTATATCTTACTCTAGCTATTTTTATGTCTCATTTTATCCTTTCTATGTAAGATGCCCATCATAAAATTTATAGAATGCCTTTTCATTTCTCTTTGCAAGATTTTTAACTTTTTTAGTCTTTATAAGCCTAAGTAGTATTTATCTTTTGACACTTCTTAAAATTGTAATATCCTGAACCTAGTTATCGACATTGTGAAGAATATGAAGAAGATAAAGCGAAAGGAACATGCTTTCGTTGTCTGGAGCCGTGGATATACAAAGAGGACGAAGAAGGTGAAGGAGTCAAAGGAATCGTATATCAAATACAAAGCAAATGCGTTTCTTAGCATCGCCTGGAAGTCGAAGGAGTTGAAGGAAGTCGAAGGAGTTGAGGAAGACGAAGAAGACACTTGGGTCATTTTGATCTTGTCGTATCATGGTACTTGAACGGTCCGGATCACAGGAAGATGTAGATCTCGCTCCCGTCCTTTGGTGTAGTGGAAGCCAAGGGTTTTGGCCATTCCATCGCTGGCTTCATCTCTATAAATTAGAGAAGAGAGAGAGAGAGAGAGAGAGAGAGAGAGAGAGAGAGAGAGAGAGAGAGAGCATGAACGTCCATCAGGCGAACGAGAGAGATAGAACAGGCGTCCACGCGGGCGAATGACTAGGGCAAGCGAGAGTCACGTGTGATGGGAATAAGGTAAGGAATTTTTTTTAATTATTTTGTTAAATTTTAAATTATAAATTAAGAGGGTTAATTTAGAAAATACTTATGAAAAGAAAGATTAATTTTTTTAGAAAAATTTAAGTTAAATTTATAGAGATAATTATTGTCTATTTCAAGAATTTATTAGGATTAATTACTTAGGTTATGATTGTATAATTTAAAATCTAATTTTTTTTAAGAATAATGCATAAAAATTTTAAAATATAATTTATGAGATAGAGAGAGTATTTAGATTTAGTTGGAAATGACTAATGCAATGATAATTCTTAAAATTTTATTATATAATTAAAACTTATTAAATTAATGTTTAAAAATTTTAAATGTTATGCTCTAAAAAATAGAAATTAAATATGATGTTGGCTAATTGGAAATTAGGATAATTAGATTTTAGACTAATTATTAAAAATATTTGATGATATAGATATAATAAAATTTAGATGTATTAATATTAGATGATAAGAGTGGATATATATATATATATATATATATATATCAAGGTTTAAAATTGTATAAATAAGCCTCGAGGCGTTTTCGTCTGTAAGGTGAGGCGTAAGCCTCGAGGCAATATGAGGCGTAAGCCTCACGGACAAAGAATTGTGTAAATGAGAATTTAAGAATTTTAGCAGGTAAATAATAGTAAGATTCTATCATATAATAAAAATATCTAAATGACAAGTGAAATTAGTGGAAAGTAAGAAAATAAATGCAATAAAATTATGTCTCAAAGTACAGAACCATAAAATATAAGTCGATCAAAACTCTCAAAAGTACATAAGAAAGAACATATTAAAGGGAATATTCTTCTCCAATTGATCTATGAATGTCATATTTTAGATCTTCATTTACTCACTTTCTTCTCCCTGTTATAAGAATAATTGTCCACTTCTCGGTTCTTATGCTATTACATTATATATATATATAATAGCACATAAGAAGTTGTGGAATACCTTTAGTTGCTTGTTGTGCTGCAGAGATAGTGGATTGTGTGTGGTGTGGTACTAGTGGATGTGCCCACTTGATCTACTTCGCCCCTCAAGACGTCCACCTTAGATCCTCCAGTTGCAGGTCTGATAATGACAAATCTGTCTCATCAATCTATGAACCACTCATTATCAGATGCCACATCATCACACATCAATGGGTCCTCATCATCCTTCAACCCCTTGTTCCTCAACCTCCTATCTCTCAACCTCTTGTTGTGCATAATATTACACAAGGGAGTTCATTCTGAGTGTTGAAAGTCGATTTCTTCTCTTTGTTTGCACTTGATTTATGTACTCCAGTTTTGCTCACACCCAAAGGAAGAACGAGTGGAGGCCCAAAACTCTGTAACTAGTCTTTTTCATATAAGCTGTAATTTCCTCCTTCACCTTATCTGGAACATTCGCACAAGGTGCTACATTTCTTATGTGAGCCGGATAAGTGTTCCTTCATGCGAGTTACTCCTCCCTTCACCACCTTATACAAAAATTACATTTTAAATGCACATGTCTTCTCGCGCCTACTACATCAACTTGCACACTGTATTCCAAGAATGGTCACGCCCCGCAATGACGCATTTGTCTTTTCCTTGCTCTTAATCATGTTTCCTAAAGCCAAATGCAAAATATAACAAAAAATATATAAATAATAAGCAATGATATAAAATATAATGTCCAAGAGACAAGAATTCACATTAAAAGTCACCTCACCCCTTCCTCCTCCCTATAGAGTTCAATGTCTCTCAATCAACCATGGACTAATGAAGAATAGACTAACACTAACAACTATTACTAAGATGAGATCAACAATATGTTGGTTGCCGGGGGGTCCCAAAGGGCGCTGGCCCCCTAGCGGGTGTTCGACCTTTGTATGGAGATAATTTTGAAGTTTTACTTTATTTTTTAAAGTTCATAAGTCCTTTATATGGAAAGATACCTAGTGGTACCGAGCATTTACCTAGTGGTATCGGCATGTTCTAGCATGGTATCGAGCATGCACATAGCGGTGGGCCCAGACAACTGTACTAGCACGAGAATGCTCTCAAGTCATACTTTCCGGTAGTTGAAAAATCGAACCTTAAACTTAAAAAACAAAAAAACCCTAGAACACTGAAGAAGTGATGTTAGAGGGGCGGCTGGAACAAATGGACTCACGGCAGAGGCCCGGCGAAGTCGGGAGGTCGGTGTCGGGCGTCTGCGTGCTTCCTATGCGGCTTTGATTTGGTCTTTACATGGTCGGGTTAAATGGGGTATAAGGAAGGAATTTAGAGGTTTAAGTAAGTGCGCCCCATATTAGAGCGTCTACCGCCTCAAAAGGAAATTGACGCAAAATGCTAGTGAGCGCGCCTCCTCCACCTGAGCATACGGCCTCAAGATGCCTGAGAATTGCCTTAGCTTTGAGGTATTTGGAGCAAAATTGCTGCAAAGGCGGCTCGGATTGCTCATTTTAAAACTTATTATATATATGTATATGTATGTATATATATAATTGTTTATTTTAAAAAATAGTAATAATTAAATTATGTTTTTTTTATCCATTTTAAATGATAGAGAGAAGAATTAAATTTATCATTAATTAAATTCTCTTAAGAATAAATTAAATATAAGAGCTATTAAAGCATATTCAATAGCAACTTAGAGAAAGATAATTTATATTTATAATACAATAGATTTAAATTAGGAGAAAATTCAAAACATTAAAAAGAAAGAATAATTGAGTTAGAGAATTAAGAGAAATTTATTATTTTAATTTTAACAACAATGTCTTTATATAGGTGTTAAGTTAGCGTCAACGAAAATAATTAAGGTGGATTGTTAAGGCACACAACTTTGAGGTGAGTTGATGTAGGACTAAATGCGTGGGTTGATTTTAAGTAGGAAATTACACGCTTATCACAGAGTAATCACAGTTATCCAACATCTAGCAATTTTAAATGGAAGATTGAAAACAACAAGGAGATGAATAGATTAGACAATCAGTTACACGATAATCGTTAGGAGCACAAAATAATAAATTCAAATCAAGTTTTGCAATGCATGGAAGGTTTCAAAGGAAATCCCAATGTTAACATTTAGACTAGTCACTATGAAAATCCCTCACTCAACTCTTTGATAATTGGTGAGAACGGAGAAAACTAACCTAACATTTATGACGCCACAATGAAGTGAAAACTTAGAAGAGAAAAGACTTGGAGGAAAGTTCACCTTTATCAGGATTGGAGATCTTGAAATTTGAATTTCCAATCCAAAGATGAAAAAGGAGGAGGTGGGGGGCCCTTTGATAAGGGGCTGATTATGGCTCCAAAGGGGGAAAGAGAGATAATGTAGGAGAGAGAGAAGGGAGGGGCCGGCGGCTTACTTAGGGAGATGGGGCTTTAAATGGAGGAGTTAAGGCTTGCCCTGTTTAGAATCTTGAAATATGAAAGATTGTTTTAAATCAAATCCTATTTAAAATTCAAATAGACATGATTTAAGGGGCTTTCCTAAAATAGGGTTTCTCATTTAGGAAATTAAATCCAAATTCAAATTCAATTGAATATGAATTCAAAATTGTTTCCAAAGATATAAGGAGTTAATTTAGGAAGGGTTTTGAATGCTAGATTTGAAATTTTGGAGGCAAGGAAGGGTGGAAGTGGACGGCGGCTAGGGTTTGGGGCAAGGGAGGCCGACGACTATGGGAGGGAAGTAGCTTGGGGTTAGGTGGGTGTGGGGGCTGGCGGGCTGGGTTTAGGGCCTGTGATTTGGGGGGAAGAGGAGGTGATGGCCGATGGTTTAGGTGTAAAGGAGGTGGTGGCTAGCTGTTTTGAAGAGGTGGGAGGTGGTGGCTGACGGTTTGGAGGGGAAGGAGATAGTGGTCGGCAGTTTAGAAGGGGATGGAAGAGTGGACCGTGAGTACGGACGCTTCCTACTGCTGATGGGTAGTATTTTGCCCTCACCTAGGGACTTCACTCTCACAAGAACTCTCAATCCCTCCCAAAACATAAGTACATAAATTTTTTTTATAATAATCATCATTACCCTCCCCAAAAGAGGAGGGACTATAAATAATCAAATACAATAGTAAAAATAAAAAAAGACAAAAGTGCCCCATGGGATCACATGAACCTATTCCCTCAAGTGAGGGTAAAAATGGAAAAGGTATAGTAAAAAATCAAATACAAATAGCATCTCAAAAATAGAATGGTGTAATCATGGTCGTGGATCTCCGGCCTCTCATCTGGTAAACTCTCCACTGTCGGATGTCCTCATCATGAGTACTAATGTTTTTTTTTTTTTTTAGTGAAGTTTTATTTTGTCTTCAATTAAATGTTATGAAAGATAATGCATACTTATGAAATATGTATTGTTAATTAGATCATGATTTATGTTTCTCATACCTAATGATTGATCATATTGAGTTAAATGAAAATTTATATGTTATATTTCACATTATCATAGAAAATTCATGAATGTTATAAGAATGAAATGAATAGATATATATATGGTTACATGTGCATGTTGACTGATGGAGCACAACACTTTATGGTACTGGCTGGGGACGCAATGTACCTGTGCATATAAATGAAAAAGGTTATGAAAAAGAAAAAGATAATGAAAAAAGAGTATCCTCATTGGTACTAAATTAGATGGTGCCTTCTGTGAGGATTGCATTATTAAGAAAGGATAAAGATACGATATATTTGACATATATGATATATGCATAATATAAAATGGGCACTTTTTGAATTTGAAATAATTAAATAGAATTAAGTTATGTTTTGAAATGATCATGCATATTATTTTTAATGCCTTGGATTACTGTAATTTTAGAAGCATGATTTACTCACTGAGTTATGTTATAACTCACTCTTCATTTTGAAAAAAAACATTTACAGGTATAACACCATTAGCTAAAATGAGTAGAATAAATGAGAACGTATACCATAGGTGAAGCGCTCTAGCTGAAAGTTTTTATGTAGTTTTGTTTTAAATTTAGAAGTTTTAGCGGCTATTTCATCTTATTGAGATTGTTTTAGATTGGTAGTAATAGTATTAATCATCCGACCATTATTCTCCACCTCATTAGTTCGAGCATCCGGGCCGGATCATGACAAAAATCATTTTGTACCTTCTCACTTTACCATCAAGAAGACGCTCATAAAACTTCTTTATCATTCTTTTCAATAGAAATTGTCGTCTTATTTCGCATCTAATTTGATTCAACTAAAGAATTTCATTTTAACACTCGTGCCTTTGTGGTGGAGCTTATTTATTTATTTATTTACTTTCTAAGATTATTTTCTGTTATACTTACAAGAATTGTTGTTTGGAAACAATCACACATTATGCTTTTGTCCTTCTTCAATTATGTCCATGGTCAGGCCTCGTTAAAATCGCATAAGCTCAACAGAGAAACCAAGAAGTTTCTCCATTTTATAGCTTGCTGTACAAGTCTTTGTTTAGATTTATTGTAGACTTAAAATAATAATGAGAAGCACTAACAGATAGAAATGCTGATTAACAACTATTGCATCTTTGAATCAGATTTTACAAGAAGTTGCTAAAGAGCTTGAGAACTTGAATTCACAAATTGCTGGAGAAAATGTTAGGATTAGTAGATGTTCCACAGGATATTATAGACAGAGTGAAAGTGGCTCTCATAACTCTAACAATGGTCATAAGGTATGATCGATCTTTTTTGAAAAATTTCTTTTAAATTTTTTTTATTTTTTGTATGCATTATGATTTTTTTTTTGTGGTGATTGAGATTAGTGCTTCCATTTGGAGAATCGTTTTTAATTTTTACTATATGATGTTCTCATCAAATCACTAATTTAAGGCAAGATTCTTCAAGAAAAGTCAACTAAACGAACTAGTCTTCAAGAATTAGATATGTGATTTGCATGATTTCTGCGGTATTCTTTGGCATATATGAAAATAGAAACATGTCTTTATTGAATATTGATCCCCTCTCAATTATTTTGGAAACATAATATTTTTAAGTTTTCTTTTTTATGAGACATAATTATTTATAAAAATCTCTGCATTAACTTCATCAAACATACACTAGCCATGGTCATATTGTTGAACCTGAGTTATGATTTGTGCACCATGGTGAAATTGAATCAAAATCTTACTACCTCTAGTTAGTCTTTCCTGCCTCAAAAACATATCACCTTTATTTTTTATCTGGGGAATCCTAAGCAAGAAAATTTTGTGTTTGATGCCTTTCTTTTCTCCCATCTCATTTCGTCCTTCTTTAAATGAATATCCTTTTTTACTTGGCTTGCTACTTAGTTTATTCTGATATGCATCTTCGGTCGCTTTTGTTTATTCTGATATGCATCTTCGGTCGCTTTGGTAGCATTTTAGACTTTTCTGTTTCAATTCATAATCACAGTTGCTAAAATGTGCTATATTTTGTTCACAGGATATTTATCACGGTATGTTCAGGTGTGGTTTCTATTCACTCAAAGTATTAGAATTTTTTTTTTCCGATGATTGGGTAGCTGATTTGTTGTCTCAAAATAACAGAACTAAAGGAAGAACTATCGATCGTAGAAAACATGTTGAGCTGATCTGTCCCACTGCCACAGATATAATGAGTAGATATACAACGTTTCAAGACTTTCCATTCAATCCACATTTTGATATCAATGTGAATGCGGTTAATCATTACTTTCCCTCACCTGCTATTTCCTATGTGGAGGCTCCTCCTGTTATTGGTCATGTTTCTCAAATAACTTTTCCTGAGCCAAACAAATTGCATGTGGAAGCATGTAACGAGTCCTCAACTTCCAAGGCTACAAAAGATGTGCATATAGTGAGTTCACTGATCTTCATTTGTTTCTAGTTTGTTTATGATGGCGTCATTTATGTTTCTTAAGGTTGTATTTAATTCCAAAATGTGGCATTATTTGCATATTCATAATTTGGTCTTTCTTTATTTGATCCTTCAACTTTCAAATCCTTTCATATCTTTAATTGATTTTAATCTGCAGTCCGCAGGTCTGATGGAAGAGTTTATGGAACTTGCTAAAGTCAATACTGAGAAGGACTTGGAGACTTGTGGAATACTTGGTGCCTCCCTCGTATGCTTGGCATTCACTTTTTTTGTTTCATGGAACCGGATGTTGTTTCTTCTGATCACCTCTAGCCCTCTCTCTCTCTATAAATTTGGCCTTACCTGTTTCATTTACTAGTTTTTGAATTTATACCTTACAATGCAGAAGAAGCACACTTATTATATAAACACCCTGGTAATGCCTAAGCAAGAATCAACTTCCAGTTCTGTACGTCAGTGCCAACTTCTTTTACTTACCATTCATAGATATTCTGTTCCCCTGCTGCCATCATTTTATATTGAAAAGCTTTTTTTTTTCTTTTATTTTGTGCCAAAATTGACGGCTTATTCCTAAATCTCAGTGTCAGGCATTAAATGAAGAGGAAATTCATGCTATATTGGATGGGGAGTCTCTTTATCCTGCAGGATGGATCCATGTGAGTAGTAGTATTCTCCATAGTAAGCTATTCCTATTTTTAAGAAAAAAATAAAGTTTGTTATTCCGTATATGTGGATCCTTGTAATTTTTTTTTTGGTACTGCTTAATTTACGTGGTCTAACAAACAGAAAGTATGTTAACAAATGGCAAATGCTGTCTGCTTATTCAGCAAATATGGCTAAAAAGCCTTTTCATGTCATATGTGGAATCTGTCATGTAATTAGTGGTAAACTGTTATGCCGGTCCAGCATGGACCGGCTCAACCTGGACCGGCCCAGCCGGTCCAAGTTTACTTGAGGCGGAGGCGTCCCAGGGAGCAGGCGGAAGGGGGAATAGAGGTGGGGGTGGGGTCCACTTGCAATTCAAACATAGTTTAAGTATTTTTGGAGGGAGAAGGAAGGGTAGAGAAGTCCTTTTGCTTTTAATTTGAATTAGATTGTATGAATAGGGAGTTATGAGGGGATTAGGTTTTCATCTTGATTTTGAAAAGAGATTTGTCTTCTAGGTTTTCTTGCTTCGGCTCTTGGCGTTGCCGGAGATTGTTGGAGAGTTTTTCCTTCCTCTCGGATTGAAGGAAACTTGTATCTTTATTGTCTTTGGCATCGACTAGTGAAATTTCTATCGTTTGCAATTGTTTCTCCTATTCTCTCTACGATTCTTCTCAGATTTTTCCACTGTTTTTGTGCTTGGTGGCTGTTTTCCATAGAAAACAGCGGATTATTAGTGATTTGGCTTAGATCCGATAGGAATCACTTGAAATACTCAAGTGGTACCTATCATAAACCCAGAGTGATGAAAAAGTGATTGATGTGGCAATAAACAATTATTTGGGTCCAAATTAAAATGTTAGGGAGTATGGACCATAGGGGGGCAAAGTTTGGCCATATGCATTGTGGTCTATTCTTTTTTAACTGAAATGCTTAACATGTTTGCATGTGTGAGGTCAACCAATAGTATTAATATAATTTTTGTTTGGAAGCTCCATGACAAACCAGCTGATTGGAAATCAAAGCCACGGCTTGATAGAGACAACAAAGCTTATGTGACTTCCAACTCTGAGAGTGCTTATGTTTTTGAGCCTAGCCCATTTAACAAAGATCAGATGAATTTGTAGCAGAAATAGTATAGTCAAGTTAGCAATGGTAGCATTATTGGGACATATTTGGTTGCTTAAACGGTTTCACATACTGCCTTCACTATTAATAGAGGAGACATGAGGTTGTGGATAGTCGACATTGGTGCTTCTGATCATATGATAGGAGATACTGCTCTTCTCCAAAATTACAAGCTAAGTGGCAGTCACTTGTTTATTTGTATTGCTGATGATTCAAATTCTAAAAATGTTTGAACATGTTCCATCCAACTTACTAAAGAGTTGTATTCAACTCTATCATCCTGTTGATCCCTACACATCAAATCACATGCAAAAAGGGCCAAAATCGGTGAATCAAGCAACCCCGCTTCAACGCGTTACTTGAAGGGTCAAACAACCACCGATTAACAAGCGGACTGCACTGTTGCAATCAGGACATCGAGTTTTCTTAAGAGGAGAACCCCTCACAGTCAAATCGGACGAGATCCGTCCAACGGGATGACCAACATCTGAAATTGAAGCGTGACGTCACCCAAACGATATCTGATCGCGAAAAGGATTTCGTCGTCACATCTGGAACATTGTTGACACCCAAAAACCACTATCAACTTGTTTGATTGGAATCACCAGGCGAAATAGCACAAATCCCGAAGCAACAACGTACAAATCGAGGAAATTAACGCGCGACGTTGCCCAAACGACGTCTGATCGTAAAACGGATTTCATTGTTGCATCCAGAACGTTGTCAATACCCAAGAACGACCATTAATTTGTTCAATTAAGATCATCCGGCAAAATCGACACGAATCTCGAGGCGACGCTCGCAAATCAAGGGAATTGACGCGTGATGTCACCCAAACGACTTTCATTCACAAAATAAATTGTACTGTTGCGATTAGAATGTTGACAACAACCTAAATACACTATAAGTTCACCCAACAAAAATCACGCACACAAATTGGCGCAAGTTCAAAGGCGATTGCGGCAAATCAAGGGAATCGTGCGTGAATCAAGGTGAATTTGAGGTGATCAACTCATTTCTGCCGTTTTAAACTAGTAATAATAATAATGGTATCAAGTCACTGTTAATAATAATATTATTAATTTAAATAAAAAATCAATTAAGATCAAATTAGCACAAAAATCACGACTAATTACCTCGTATCATTTAATCAAATCTCCAGATATCCCACTGAATACCTCAAACAGATGCTTCGCATATTCTCCCTTGCCCTCGTCTTGAATAATGGAGAACCTCATCGTTAAAATGAAACTAAACATGCTCACCTAGGCTCTATTATCTGAGAAATTATTACGTGCGGAGTTCGGACGTAGAGATATGTCCGGACATCTACTTAAAATTTGACACGTGGAGTGCACTTTGGTTGCACTTTTTTGTGCGTTTTACTTGCTCTTTACCTGCACTTTGACTACTCTTTTATTGTGTTTTTTTACCGCGCTTTTGGTGCACTTGGTTTGAAGTTCCGCGGACACATTAAATATATAAAGTAAAAAAGTAAATCCAATTGAATATCCACTTGTCCATTCAACGTTTCAACATTTTATTTATGTCCTCTCGGCACCTAATAAATTTTCCTATTCTCCGACTACGCATGAGCAAATCCCTCTTCAACCCGACCGAGCTTCTCCCTTCTATCTCCAACCACCATGACGCACGATCCCACCTCCAAACCTCCCTGATCCGTCCGTCTTTGCCTCACGTTCGAAGCCTCTCTCAAGCCATCGAACCAGTTGCTTAACACGTGACCTGTGCTCGAGCTACCCCTCCAACTCACGACCCCTTCAGTCCATCAAACACCCATCCTTCCTGCCGTGCAGTCCAAGAATCCCTTCTTTCTTCTTCCACATCTCGGTCCAGACTCTCCTCCCTCCCAGTTCTTCCCAACCACAGTTCCCATCACTGTATTGGAGTTTCCAAGATCTTGTATAGGCTCTAACTGAGCCTTTCTTCCATCTGGCTGCCCAGCTTCCAGCCGAACTCTACCTGGAAGCATCCAAGGACCGAAACCCTCCTCCTCCAGTTCCTTCAGTCACAGCTCCCTGGAATTCTTTTACCTTCTGCCAGTTCCTTCTTTCCTTGGCCGCTGTTCACAGTAGTCTGAAGGCTGAAATTTCAGCCTTCCTGTCCATTTTCTGCAGCGAGAACAGCAGCCCAGGCTTTAAGAACCAGGCCTTCTTCCCTCCACCCTTCCAGGATTGCTGTCTCCCAGCTGTCCAGCATACGGATCCTGCTGCTCACAGCTAGTTGGTTTATAATTACTGAAAAATGGTTTGGATAGGTAAAATTGTGTGGTGAGCTTTAGAAGAGCTAATGTTATTGGAGATTGTTATAATTGATGTCTTAAAGTAAAATCAACACAAAATGTAGCACTAAATATGAGTGTTAAGGGGTTAGAAGCTGGCCAACGTAAAAGCTAGGACTACTATGCTGTAGTGAACTAATGGTCTTTAGAGGTATACAGATTTTGCATTTTGCTAGCTTTGATATTTACAAAAACTCATTGAAATTACATGTTGAGTTTTAACATTAGATATAGTAAATGATAAGAATCATATGCAGGCTTGTAATTGCTTTCATCATTGTTTTTCCTGTAATTGAAACTGCACTAATGCATTTTGACAATATGTTTTCATGAGATGGGGTTGAATTATTTGTTTCTTCCGCAAGACAAATTCCCATCCATTGCTAGCTTAAAAGTTGTACTGAATTATTCTTTTATTTTGTGCATTATAATACTTTGTAGCCTTTCTTTGTTGATTTTGATCCTTTATCATTTGATAGTCAATACTTATATTTTTATTTACTTTATGCAGACTCATCCTTCTCAAACCTGCTTCCTTTCATCAATAGATTTGCATACACAATACTCTTACCAGGTGCTGAGATTTTTTTTATTTATTTATTTTTTTTTTTGTGAGAGTTTTAAAAAGACTGTTTTGTATAACTTTTAGAACGTTTAATATGCCCATTTTTCTATTATGAAGAGTAGTGGAAATATTGATTACATAAATATCCATAAAAGTGCAAATATAACTATTGTAAGATGAAAATTGATCATTGAGTATTAGATTAGTTGGCATTCCCTCTCTTTCTCAAAGTGTGACGAGGGTTCAAATCCCACCCATGTTTAGGTTTCCAAATAAAATACAGCAAAAATAAAAAATGCTTCATCTAAAGCAAAAGGGTGCATAAATTACAAGTTCTGAAAGCATACACAACTATTCAATTAAATTTGAGGAGAAAAATAGAAGTAACAAGGTCATAATTTTGTGGCACCAAAGAAGTTTTCCTTTCTTTGCTTCATTTGTATTCTCTCGCTATATCATCAATTCACTTCTTTAATTTTTATCTAGGTCATGCTACCTGAGGCTGTTGCCATTGTAATGGCTCCTACAGATCCTGAAAGGTATTTTGGACTTTCTTCACAGTTTTATTTGTCCTGTCCTGATTGTTTGGTTGTTAAAGTTAATTTTTACCTTACAAAAGGAACACGTTATGCAGATTAACTTGAGAGCCAACCCTTAAGGTAAGGCTGTTTTAGGGATTGAAAGGTGGGCTGGGAGCCCTCGTCTTTGAGAGTTTGGGGGCAGAGCCCGCCACAAGAGATCCAAATTCACGATTATTTCATTAAGGGCATTTTGAAAAAAAATTATTGTGTTATTCTTACGTGGTGCAAAAGAAATCATAATTTTTTTTTTTCACTATCAATTATTTGTGAAATTTCTCGTTGACACAACAATACATAGTCATTAATTTGCAAGCCATAATAAAATTTTGGTGTATTTTTATGCTTTATTATTATTATTATTATTATTTGGCCTTTTGTGTTTGTTAAAGTTTCTTCTATTTCCCAATGCTAGTTTTCCCCCATGCATCTATTTCCTTACATTCATGTTCATGGGACATGCTATCTTTTGCTTACCCCTCAAACATAAACAAAATATATTTTCCCCAACTCAATATCATATATAGGCTTCGTTTGGGATAGCTTTCTTTCTGCTTCTTGAAGCAGCTTTCTAGTAAAAAAAAGTTAAAATTTTTGTACTAAAAAATTATTTTAAAAAGCAGAAAGAAAGCCGCCCCAAGCGAAACCATAACTTAATGCTTAAAACTAAGCTTAGTGTTCATTATAACTTCAAAATTGATTTTCTCATGTCTTTCTGAGAAATAAAATTGTTAGATTTGCTGATATAAGCTATAATACCAAAATGGATGTGACATTCATTGAATATGCTTTGAGATTAGTGTGTTATAATCTCTTCATATAAATTGGTCACATCCAATACTAAATTCATTCTAATCCCAATTTCTAATTTGTTTTTTCCCATATCTTTCTGATTCTTTATATCTGTGCAGAAAAAGTGGAATATTCCGGTTAACAGTTCCAGGAGGTATCAATGTAGTCGGACAATGCGAGGAGAGGGGTTTCCATCCCCACCCAGAAACCGCAGATGGCGGTCCAATCTATGAGAACTGCTCCGATGTGTTCATTAATCCAAACTTGAGGTTTGAGATCTTCGATATGCGCTTGCGATCGACTTACTGAAATACCATTGCAGTGTTCCTGAACAGTATGAATACCTATTTGTTAGCCTCACTGTAACAGTTTATATCTTATAGGAACAAAGCGCACAAGCATAGTTGATATGTTTGGATAATTCAGGTGATGAATTATATACAGCACAAAATAATTTTTATTTTTATTTTTTTATTGTGAATAGCTAATATTATAGTATGATCGATTCCTGATAACCAACAATATAATATTTTTTAGTTGTTTTGAATATTTGAATTTGCATTTATGATTCAAATTATTTGCTGAGAACAAAGGGATGGTTTTGGGTTATGAAAAATTTTCATGAGCAAAAAATAGTAGAAGAAATTTTTGTTAAATTAACTTAAAAGGAGTTTTATTAATTTATAGATTCGGACATTTTTGTCATTATTTGAAATATGTTTCATGTTTATTCACAATAGTCGATGCAGATCAAATAATTTCATATTTGAATATTAATTGAATTGTGGATGCCTCTATGTGAGGTGAAATTATTCTATGCGGACGCCGAATGCAGTTGATTGTCCGGAGACCAATTAGAATGAGTCACGTAACCCCCTACTCGATACCCGGCTTGGTACTGCTCGGTACCGCTGATGTGGCGCATTCTGGTTAATGTTCGGACAGTGAACTGCGTTCGACATCCGCACAGAATAATCTCTCGTCTATGTGAGGGTGCTAGCCAAGTATCATCAACAATATCTCTAGTAATAAATTTGAACATACCAATCATATACAAAAGAAAAAAATTATTCAGCCCATTTGTAGTGAGCCAAATGATGCAGGGAGGATCATCGTTGCTTGAATGGATCCAACAAGAGCAAGAGATAATATATCATCATTTTATCATGAACCAGCTCCTTTTACCTAAAGAGTAACAAGAGATGGATATTTCAAAAATAGTGAATATAGTCAGGGATTATCTTTTGATTTTATTTAGGGCATGATGGTGATTATAGTCATGAACAATGTGGATGTCACAAATATTGGTGTGTTTTCTATGGTCAATGTGAGGCAGAGTTAGAGACGATATGTATAGGAACAGCGACACAATATCCAGGATGATGATGTGAGATCACCGGTTCGAGGTCGTCGGTGTTGGGTTAGGGGCACTGGTAGGGGTTCGCGCTAGCTGCAAACTAGTTCTATGAGATAAAATTTCAGGACTACGAAAACTATGAAGTTTTTATTTTTATTTGGAATCCTAACCAATTATATTTGAGA
Organism: Dendrobium catenatum; assembly: GCF_001605985.2. Classification (NCBI taxonomy): domain Eukaryota; kingdom Viridiplantae; phylum Streptophyta; class Magnoliopsida; order Asparagales; family Orchidaceae; genus Dendrobium; species Dendrobium catenatum. The sequence continues at coordinate 1,515,060 of NW_021319113.1, read as the reverse complement.
ATTTACATTATCACTGTTCGCTTTTGTCCGATCTTCTCTCCGATTCGGAGAATAGTCGTGCTCACCATCTTTGTCACCGTCCGAATCTATATAAATTTAGTCTTTTAACTAAAGCTTATCAATTTCTTATGAACAGCTGAAATAACTATGCATAGGAACGACAACACAGTATCTAGGTTGACGTGGACCTCTAGGATGATGATGTAAGATCACCCGATCAAGGTTGTCGGTGTGGGGTTAGGGGCACTGATAAGGGTTCGCACGAGCTGCAAACTAGTTCCACGAGGTAATGAATTTTCAATTCGCCCGCCCAATTTTCATAAATTATGAATTCCCAAAAAAAAAAGAAGATGCATTGTCATGGCATGTAAAGCAGAAGAAAAAATACATTCAGAGACACCCATCAGCGACAAAGACGCATCGCACTAACCTTGTTGATAGTTACCCATTTCTGAGCTAGTGGACAAAGAAGAGAATGGAAAGCGTGGAGTCTAGAACTGGGGAAAGAGGAGCAGTGACAGGGAACTGAATCGGATTCCCTGAAATGTGTTAGAGAATTAATGGAGTCCTCTTATTATCAAATGTGGATCATCTACTTTCCTCTCTTTCATTTCTATCTAATCACAAATTCCTGAGTTGGGGATGAGAAATAGCTAAAATTTCAATATTATTATATAGATTTTCTAATAAAATGAGGTATTTTGAAGATAAGCTTCTACATTGGGATATAGAGAATTTATTGAAGCTTATTTAATATATTATTTACAGGTTGATTGAGTGTTTACAAACTAAGATTGTAGACAATGATGGTTGGTCGAGTCAGGTGGGTATGCATGTGGACCCCACCATCATTTACTTTACTTTTAATTAACTTCAATTAATGATTTTTTTTTTAACTATTGTTATTTATTGCTCTTAAAAAAACATAAATTAGAGTATTATGACGCATTTTAGAAATTTTGTGAGGAATAAAATTCAGGACTACGAAAACTATAAAGTTTTTATTGTTATTTGGAATTGAATCCTAACCGATTATATTTGAGAATTTATATTTTCATTGTCCTCTTTTATTTGATCTTATCTCCGGCTCGGACAATAGTCGTGCTCACCACCTTTGTCACACCCCGGGATCTATATCAAAAGAATTGGATATGTATTTCAATTTAGCCATTTAACTAGAGTTTATCAATTTCTTAAGAATAGCAAAAGGAATTATACATGCTGTCCGGAGTCTCATATCATAGGATCCATATATTTTCATAAAAAAATATATGTAAAACCACATAATGAGCACATAACCTAATAAATAATCAAAATCTTATAATTGAAATCAATGCAAGGTAAAAGAGAACAGTTTGTTGTAAATCATATAAAGAAATATATGCATCAATATATCTATATTGGTTACATGTATCAATATTAAGTCTATAACATATCATATTTCAATCAATTTTGTTTCATTCTTCCATCATAAACTTAATCAATCAGTTAGTCAATTAATTTTTAGCACTCAATCAATTCCATCTAATCTTATCATCCATTCAGCTCATTTCAATATGTCAGTTACAATAATAGTATCAATAATAATTCTTAGTATCAATAACAGAACTGTATCAGTAATAGCATTAGTATCAATAATCAATATCAATATCGAAATCATTAATCAATATCAATATCAGTAATCATTATCAATAACAATTTCAGTATCAGTATTAGTATTTGACATTAAGATGAGGGTATCTTGAGTTTGCGGGTATCATGTGTAATCAATTTTACGAGTGAATTAGTATTATATCAAATATTCATGTGAGGGTATCTTAAGGGTATCTTGCTTCTATACTTATGACTCCTAATTAGCTGCCCCTTATGACTCCCAATCAGTATGCTCCTTATAACTTCCCTTAAATCACATGAATCAGTCGTTCTGACTCCTTATAAGCCCCAATCAACTTTCTAGTAACTAACTTTAATACTTATTATTGATTGAAGCAAGCACTCATGCAATCCACCTGCCGATCTAAAGTTGAAGAATTTATTTTCTCTTTCACTTTTTAGTTATTTATTTCTTTCTTATTTCTTAATAACAGCTAATATATAGTCATTTACAACCAAATCAATTTAACATCTAGAGCTGATTAATTGCATTACAAGAAATATAAACAATGAAAAATATAATTCACATTATTGTTGTAGTCAATATTTACATTATGTCTTTATGGTCCAAAATAATATATACAATAGGCTTCATAGGCTACAAAACTAGCAGTGCAGAAATAAATCTATGCGTGTTATAGCCTCAAGCTGCTGGCTATTTTTTCTTTATCTAAAATCATGTCAAATCACTTAATGAGCATAAAAGTCCAACAAATGACTCAAATTTTATAACTAAAATTAATGCAAGGCAAAAGAGAAACAACATGCTATAAATCCTATAAGAATGTCAACACATCAATATATACCATTCATATCGGTCACATGTGTCAATCAATTAGTATCATTCAATCATTCTCTTCAGTCTATACAATAGTGTGGTATTTGTAATTAGTAACAGTAAGCAGTAACAGAAATTAGTGTATGTAAGGTTAATGTCCTACACTATTAGTAATAATAGTCAGTATTAGTAATCAATATGAGAAATCAATATTTGTAATAAGTAATTAGTATCAGTAATTAGTAATCAATATTAATAATTAATTATTAGTGTTAGATCTTTAGATGAGGATATCTTGCTCATACACTTTTGACTCCTAATCAGTCTCTCTTTATAACTCTCAATTAGTGTATTCCTTATAACTCCTCTTGAATCACATGAATGAGTCGTCTCAACTTCTTATAACTCTCAATTAGTCTGCAGCTCCTTATGACTCCATCGAATAATCAGTGAATATTGAGATTATCACGTGGGTTATCATATCATATATATCAAGTGTTATATCCTTTGTCACATATTTAACAAGTAAAAATGCAATAAAATCATATCATATTGTTCAGAACAATCAAATATATAACTTATCAAATGTTACACAGTGAAATTTTACAAAATCAAAAGATGCATCGATTTCTTTCTGAGCAAGCAAAGAGTGAGGGAAGGAGGTGGGGTGAAATGGCATAGGTATTTAGAATTATATATACACTTTTAGTTGGGCAGCACTACACTGCTCAAATCCAATACCACGACGCTGCATATTAAATCTAAAATTATTGTAGAACAGGTACTCAAACTCCGCATCAGTAATTTTTCGCATCGCTATGCTCTCAAACTTAAAGCCGTAGCGCTCACAAGCAAAGTGCCGAATCACTCTAGTTCAAATAGAAATTCAAAATTTTGTTTTTTTTTTTTTTAATTACTTTTTATCTTTGAGTTGTTACACCGCCATCCATGAACTCTACGCCCTCTACAACAGTAGAAAATGGTGGGTATTTACAATTTTAAACCTATGTAGTCTATGTAATATTTTACATGGTTAGAAATATATTTAAAAAAAAAAAAACTTATAAAGGAGATTTATGAGAGCGCAACTGCCAACTTTATGGCCACCCGTGAAAGCAAATATAAATGTGTAAACAACAGAGAAAAGTTGTACTTTATTTAGAATTTGCTTGCTCATCTTATCTTGTGACTACTTCAGATTGGCAAGAATTTAGGTGGCTGCCCACCAATCACATGAAAGTGGGAAGCCCACCGTCCAAATAAAAAGCCTAACTCTATAGCGACGTAGTAACAATCAAAACTTTGCTGTGAATATATAATTCTAAAATGAAAAATCCTGAAACTAAAGAGAGATAATAAAAGGGAAAATGAAAAGGAAATATTGATAATCTTATTAAGTCGTGCATTGGAATCGTGTAAATCATAATTTTTTTTTTTGTTTTGAATTATAAATAGCATTGCTCAAATATTTTTAAAGAAGAAGAATATTATTAAGAAGAAGTCATTTGATTTGCTTGAAAAGAAATGTAATACATTTAAAATATTTGGAGATATTTGAGTAAGTATTATATAAATATAGATGATTTTTATTGTCTGAAGTGAAAAAATATATATATAATATAATATTCAACGACAATAATAGCTGATAGCGACGAGCTGCGATAGTAAGCGGTGGAAGCCGATGGAGAAAGTGGTAGGTGGTGGGACTGACAGCAGCGGCAATGGCCAACAGCAAGTGACAGGCGATGGCAAGTAGCGATAGAAGATTATAAATATTTATATTATTCTTTTATTTGTATTTTCCTTGTACAATATATTTACGAACAATAGAAGTTAATAATCTGTTTGTTTGAACTCATGCTTCTACAATATATAAGAGTCAAAATCAATAAGCGCTGGCTAACATTTTAATATATTTCAGCTGTCAAAATATAAAATTTTATTTACTTTGTCAGATAATAAAGGTTTTGGTTACCATTAATAAATTTTTATATAAATTTTCCATTCGAATTTAATAGTCTGAAGAAGATTGGATGGCATAAGTGCATAACATTAAATATGAAAAGCAGCATCCATATTTAAATGTAAGATAATTCCAACATTTATGAATAAGTTGGATTTGAGCATAAAATTAATGTTAGTTTTTGACACCTTTTTTATTTTTATTTTTATTTTAAAGGACAAATGATAAATTATAAAATATGTGGCTCAAATCAACCGGTATAAAGAAATTATAAATTATGTGGTTCATGTAGATTTTTATGCTTATAGTTTAAGATAATGATTTTTTTTTCTCTTATATAATATCAAATTAAAGATTTTGATTATTTTTATTTCAAAAATATTTATGAATTGATAGAGAGACTTGAAGTATATTAATTTATTAAGAAGATAATCGGATAATGAATAAATTATGTAAAAAATTTATTTATAAAACGACAAGCTAACTAACAAAGCAGGGAGGCTTCAGAAATTCTATAAAAAATTTATTTCAGAGATTTTACTGGAAAAGTAGTTAAAAACATCTTATGGACTTTTTCATAAATTTTGTATGCAAAAGAAAAATAAGTCTCCATAAAAATTTAAAATTTATTCAAATAAATTATAAAGGTTATATTAGATTTTATGCATTTGTAAAAATAAAGATAATGGTATGCAGTATGCACAATATTAAAATCTTACAGATTTATAAACTAATATCGAAGCATTTATATTTATAATAATAACGTACAAATTTTAAAAATCACAACAAAATTTTCTATTTTTATTTTTAATAGTCTTATGAAAATTCATCTAATCAATATGAATCTTAAGGAAATAGTTGAATTAAAATTTTATGTAATCATATCTAAGATCCTCTAAACTTTGTAATTAATTTAAACATTTAAAGTATATTTGAAAGCTTCTGAATATTAACTAAATGACAAAATGGTCTCAAAATTTTACGTGCATATAATCAAATCAACCGACTTGATAAGATTTATTCAATGAGCCTAATATCATTCGATTCTAAAATCAGTAAAACACTCAAATGCTAGATAAATGATCTATGATCAAAGGGATCAATATGAATTGCTCAATGAGTGTCATATATTGTTACTAGAGTTACCAAAATATTCCTCTCAAAAAATTATAAAGAGGACCTCATTTTTTATATAAAGAATGTTCGAGAGCTAAGAGAATTAAAAAACTTAATTTTATTTTCCAGCAATCATCATCGATGACCAACATCAATAATCACAGCCACCACTAACTAAATCTGGTCATCTGAATATTGTTTATTGACTACTAACACCAAACATTATTAGTGGACTTCAATTGCCCTAATATAGATATTAGATTTAGGTAATTCCCATGACAAAAATCAAATAAAATTTTTTTTTTCAATTATGTAATTTCATCTTCTTTAGTTATAGAGAAAAGTGAATTCTTGTACCTCCAATTATATAAGGAATTATGGTAACTGAGCTAAGCCCCGTGACTTTTCTCCTTCTTCGATTTTCCACCGAGAAAATTTTAGCCTCCTACAACTTCTATAAGTGCATGCATGAATTTTTTTAAAAAACTAAGATATTAAATAGACAATCTACAGTTATAATTTTTTTAGTACGTAACATTTTGGCACCAACTAGTAGAAACATATTTCAATAGTCTAAAAATATAATGGCTAATATGAATAATATTGTAGCTTGTAGATTTTTTTCATTCCAACACATGTCAAAATACTCATAGAATATATCCTAATAAAATTTATATCAAGATAGAGCTACTTTTAAAACTCATCTCATTAATTTCATTTTTCATGTGTTCTCTCTCAATACAACTAAATAATTGAGCAAATACAATTAAACTATTAAATAAATACAATTAAATTATTAAGTAAATGACTTTTTTAAACATTCATACATAACACAAAATACTTTTTCTTATTAAGCTCATACTTGTGAATGTCAATTAATTTAATTATGTTTGTCTAATGATTTAATTATATATTTCTAATATTTAAGAATAACATGTGAGGTGAAAAACTAAGAATCGTCCTCATTGAAAATACATAGAATTTTCTCTAATTATTTTTATTCTTACAAAACTTCTAATAAATTGTATTTATTTTACCCACCATTTAAAATTTAATCAACTTGCAACTAAATAATTCATAATTGCAATCTTAATCAAATTATTATGATTTTTTTTTTTTCAAATTACATAAGGGCTCTATAATACTTTTTTAAAAAATTATGTAAAATCTTTTTGAGGGTCTATAGTTGTAAATGAATCAATATATACACAATAGAATAATATCATATATTTTTTATTTAAAACATATTTCTATTAATTATTTAAATAAACTTTTGTTACTTGAATTTAAAATTTGTAAATAAATTTAATCATAAACTCACACATATAATTTATATAAAATACCTATAAAAAAATTATTAGAAGCTTTGTCAACCTACATGCTAAGATGTGCATAAATTGACTCATCATCATATTAAAGTTATTATTTTTAGACAACAACAACATCATCATCATCAAGCATTTGTCCCACGTAGGCTACATGAATCTTTTTTCTCCATTGTCTTATGTCAAAAGTCAAATTCTCATTTAAATCTAACAAAGAATAATTTTTTATATTATCTAACCAAGTCTTTTTAGGTCTACTTCTATCTTTCATAACATATGTCAAATCTAATACCCCTACTTTCCTAACTGTGTCATCGGAAGGCCGCCGTTTATGTGACCAAACCATCTAAGTCGACTCTCTCTAATCTTATCTTCAATTACTTGAGCTATTCCAACATTTTCATGTATATGCTCATTTCGTATCCTATTTCTAAGGGTGAAGTCACTCATCCACTTGAGCATCCTCATCTCAATAAAACTTAACTTAGCATTATGCTTCCCTTTTAATGGTCATCATTTGACACTATAAAGCATTGCAGATCTCACCATCATCTTATAAAACTTTTCCTTAAATTTGAAGGGGACTTTTCTATCATACAATAAATCTGATGCATTCCTTCATTTCAACCATCCAAAATGAGGAAGATAAGATTAGTGTTTGAGGAAAAACAACAATACAAATCCAAATGATTAATTGACTTATTGTTTTTTCAAGTTCACATATTCAATATACATTTAATTTATTGCTTAAAATTTTAAAAAATAAAGAAAAAGACAAATATAAATCTGTAAAAGTGGTGGCACCACTTTTTAAATTAATAAACAACTTACAAGTTATTTTCACATCAATTATTTTCCTAAAAACACTCAGCATTCACATTAAAAAAAACAGTGCAAAAGCATTAACGATAACAAATTATGGGAAAAAGATGAGCAACTTTCTAAAATGGATGGTGGACTCGGCTGATGCCGTTCACACTGGCAAAGAAGCCCACAATGCCTGGTTTATATGGCAGAAACGACTTCCGGCCAGCGCTGCCTGGTCTCGCCGTGGCCCCCTGCCCAATCCGATCGTAATGCCTTCTATTAGCTGCTACGATATCCACCTCCATCGCCTTCTTCCCCTTCTCCTTCTTCTTATCGTCTGTCTCCAGGAACACAAACTTCTCCTTCCCGTCGCTATGGCTTCTCCGGATCACAAGGTCACGTATCCGCCATCGGAGCGCGGATCCCGTCGATACGCTCTTCCGGCACTGCTCCGTCGACTTTGGCTTCCACACGCAGTATGTCTCCGGGCTGATGCCCGTGAATTCGTCAGAGGAGCTGCTCGCCGGCTGCGAGATTTCGGTCTCCCGCTCTTCCTTCATCAGCCGAAGCAGGGGCTGCCGTAAGGCTTCCGCCCCGTCGAGGAGGAGTTCGCGGTTGAAGATAGGGTAGACGGGACGGATCTGGCCGTTATAGAAGATCTCATCGGCCGTGATTAATGAATCCGTGTCGGGATCCCGAACCACAAAAGCGAACTCGAAATCATCGTCTTCGTCGTCATTCTCGTCGGTTTGGACTGAGACGGCAGCGAAAGATGGCGCGGCGGAGCTCTGCGGCGGGGAAGCTGCGTAACTCTGGTCGATATCTTCGGGAAGCTGCCGGAGGCGGAAGGAGGCGGTAAGCGTCTCAGGTGATTCGGCTGCTTTCTCTCCGAGCATCCTTTCGCTTTCTATTTCTTGCTTTCTTCTATCTGGCTGTAGCGACGAGGTGCTGAGGACCGTAGGTTTAAAAAGGCAGATGAAAGGCGTGAAACGCGGCGTTGAAGATTGTGCCGTTTAGATGGTTGCATTGACGGCTTTGACGAGTGGCGACTGATTCCCATTCCGTCAGTGGAGCTCGCACGTGTAGTAGGCTTTTACACGTGGTAGGATTCTAGAAGAACGATTCCGTGATGAGTTCGAGCCTTGGAGGCTTGGACAAAAAGAAACCGGAGAAAGTTGACGGATTGACTTAAATATGTTAATATAGTATTTAATTTAAGATAAATAGGATTCTTCAATTTAATGTTATATAAATTACTTTTAAAAAATTAATTTTGAAATAAAGAAAATATTTGAACATATCAAAGGGAATTATAGTATGAATTTGTTGAGATGTACATCTCACTTTTAAAATAAAATTAAAATAATTTTTTTATTATTTAATATAATACAAAAGTTTAAAATTGATTGAAAATTAGTAGGCAAAATTATTCCACTACAATGGAATCATCTCTAATGATATAAATCTCATAGGCATTATTGTAGAACTGTGTTATTATCGTCTTAATCTTCTTTAAAGCTTAAATATATCATAGTTTTAAGACTAAATTTTTATTATTTTGCAAATACCTCAAGTAATCAAAAGATAGATTCAAATCAAAGAGGACTCATGATTAAAGCCAATAACATTGTTGTGGGCTAGAATATACGCGGCGATAGAGTTAAAATACTACATCTTAGTTTTGTATGAATATTCAGCTCATACACAGAGAACACAAGACGTTTTTACATGGAAAATCCTGGAAGGGGAAAAAACCACAGGGCCGGGCACAGTTTGAAATGATTCTACTAGTTATTGAGTAGATTACAATAGGCTGACTCGTCCCTGAGGGCGATCAGATTACAAATGTCAACCGTTTGGTTGAAATCTAGTGATAAATAGGGATGAAAGTACAGCGTCACTTGGTGGACTGGCAAAAGTTCGGTGCTACTTGAAAATTCGAGCGTCAGTTGGTGGTCCGGATGAACTCCAAGCCTCAGGTGGTGGTCCGGCGGAAGTCCGGGTCTCAGGTGGTGGCTTGGCAGAACTTCAGGCCTTAAGTGGTGGTATGGCAGAACTTCAGGCTTTAAGTGGTGGTCTGGTGGAAGTCCAGGCTTCAGCTGGTGGTTCGGCAAAACTTTGGGCCTTAGGTAGTGGTCTGGTAGAACTCTAGGATTCATGTGGTGGTCTGACGGAGGTGATGGCCTCAAGTGGTGGTCCGGTGGAGGTGATGGCCTCAAGTGGTGGTCCAGCGGAGCAACGACGTCAGGCGGTGGTTCGGTGGAGGTGAGGGCTTCAAGCGGTGGACTGGCGGACCAACGATGTCAGACGGTGGTCCGGCGGAGGTGAGGGCCTCAAGTGGTGGTCTAGCGGAGCAACAACGTCATGTGGTGGTCCGGTGGAAGTGAGGGCCTCAAGTGGTGGTCCAGCGGAGCAACGATGTCAGGCGGTGGTCCGGCGGAAGTGTAGGCTTCAAGTGGTGGTCTGTCAGAGGTGAGGGTCTCAAGTGGTGGTCCAGCGGAGCAATGACGTTAGGCAGAAGTCCGGCGGTGGTCGAGGACAAGCAAGGAGGCAAGAGCGATCTTTAGTCTCTCTCTTGAATCCTTTGGCTTGGGGTCCTTCTTCAAGAGAGGGGGCTATATTTAAAAAATTTTGGAGTGGCATGGCCCATAAATAGATGGGAAATCAAGGGCAAATGGGTGTAGTTGGATGGACGGCCATTGTTGAATCCCTTGATCATGGATAGGGGTAAAACCCCATTGTCTCCAGGGGGCAATTTATATTTTAGTCTTTATTATTGTTGCGGACTAGAAAATACGCGGCGATAGAGATTTAATTCTGCGTCTTAACGTTGTACGTATAACTAGCTCACACACAGAGAACACAAGATTTTTTACGTGGAAAACCCTTAAAAAGGGAAAAACCACGAGGCCTAGCCCAGTTGAAAATGATTCCACTAGACTTTGAGTTGGTTACAAAGGACTGAATCACCTCCAAGGGTGATCAGGTTACAATCAGTTACTTAAGTAAGACGTCAGGTCTTTGGGAGGACGTAGGGACTGAATGTCGGGTCCTAAGTAAGACGTCGGGTCTTCGGCAAGACGTAGGGACTGAGTGTCGGGCCTTGAACAGGACGTAGGGACCGAGTGTCGGGCCTTGAACAGGACGTAGGGACCGAGTGTCGGGCCTTGAACAGGATGTCGGGTTTTCGGCAGAAGGTAGGGACTGAGTGTCGGGCCTTGAACAGGACGTCGGTTCTTTGGCAGGACGTCGGGTCTTCAGTAGGACGTAGGGACTGGACGTCAGGCCTTAAGGTGGTGGTCTGGCGAGGTTCTGCGGTGGTCCGGCGAGGTTCCTGCGGTGATCCGGCGGTGGTCCGGCGAGGTTTCTGCGGTGGTCCGGCGGTGGTCCGGCGAGGTTCTGTGGTGGTCCGGCGAGGTTCTGTGGTGGTCCGGCGAGGTTCTGTGGTGGTCCGGCGGTGGTCCGGCGGCTGTCGAGGAGGAGCTCCTTCCTTCTCTTCTTCCTCTCTTCTCTTCTTCTCTCTCTTGCTTAGATGCTCTCTTGTGAAGAATGAGGGCTCTATTTATAGATTTTCTGGAGTGGCATGGTCCGTAAATAGGTGTGAGATCAAGGGCGAATAGGGAGTGGTCAAATGGACGGCCGATATTGAATCCTACGATCGTGCACCGTTCGTTGGACATTTGGAGGCCTTAACCCCCCCTCTGAAAATTATAGCTAGTTCCACCCCTGATCATGGATCGTTTGATGGACATTTGAATGTTTTAGTGATGTCAAAATTCACTGATCTTGGGCTTGTTGGATTCATCTCGTCAAGCCGCCCTATTTGACTTAAGCATGTTATGTTTGGAAAACGTTTGGAAATCTAAATTGTGGGTTGAACCTTCCAACAGTGCTTCTAATCCTTAATTTGGACACATTTGGGCTCAGATTGGGTTGGATTTGGTGTCATTGGGTTTGTATTCTTGAGACGTTTAGTTTGACTATAAGTTTGATAAAATCGGAGTTCATATGGTCCCAATTTTAATTTTGAAAGTTTCCAACTTGATTTTGCATCGAGATTCGTGTCTGATCAAGATAATTTTTTGATGACGTATCAAATATAAATTCTTAAAAGCTACAATAAATTCTAAATACTTCCAACCAAATGGCCCATCATAAGAGAAAATCTCTTAAATCCGAATATCTTTTTTTTTTTCCGGAAAATTATTAGGTGCAGACACCGAACCTAAAGATACGTCTGGACGTCCACTTAAACTTTGACATGTGGAGTGCACTTTAGTTGCACTTTTTGTACAATTTTATATACGTTTTAGTTGCACTTTAGTTGCATTTTTATCTGCGCTTTAGTTGAAATTTATTTGCGCTTTGACTGTTCTTTTGTTGCACTTTTTTACTGTGCTTTGACTGCGATTTACCTGCACTTTTTGTGCTTTGGTTGCACTTGACTTAAAGTTCCCGAACACATTAAATATATAAAGTAAAAAATAAATTCCATTAAATATCCACGTGTCGATATTTTATTGGAGTCCAGACCAACCTCTGCATCCACCTAATAATTTAGGCTCGATCCACATCATCAAATCCAACACGTGATATGCACAAACTATGTGTCGTTCATCAAACGATCTAGAAGGCCTGTTCTTAATTATAAATAATGGTGCAAAGTATTTCCTTTCGACGTCCTAAAGAAAAAGTAACCGTCTTTGACGTCTCGAATTCCAATCGTAGTCATCTAATAGCACAGTTAATGAAAATACGCCACGCACCGAAGGAAATCTCGAAGAAGTTAGTAACAGCTCACGAAGCCCATTTGATTCATTCGGAAATCCGAAACATTAATGTTAAGAAGTTCAACTAATATGGGATTAGTCCAAACTAAAAGGCAAACTGATACATAGATTATCTGTGGATTAAGAGAACGTCAACCGACCTTTCCAATTCTAAGTCAAGATTAGCGTTGGGATTTCACATTACTATACAGTCGAAGTCAGCGATGCAATATAATATCTCGGCTCCTCTAGAAAGGATTTTAATTACGGCTTCTCGATCGTCGTATTAATGTGGGCTTGATTAATAGTACTTGCCAATTAGGTTTGTAAATGAAATTAATTAGGTTCAGTAAAAATTCGTTCTTTTATTTTTTTTTTAATTCAGCTATTCGAGCTTTAAAATGGATTGAGTTTTTAATTTGTATTCAAATGCGTTTATTCATTTTCTTAATTAGTTTGAGTCATAATCAAAATTAACTAATTATAAATTTGATATTAATAATTTTAATATAGTATAAAATTATTAGATATAATTTAATTTATAGAATTTAATCAAATTTGCCATAATTTATTACATATTATTTTTAAGTTATTTGGAAAATTTTGAATTTTAGAGTAGTTGTTGCATCCTAGAACATTCGCGGTGGTAGAGAAATATAGAGTTTAGCATCTAAGTTTTGTAAGAAAGATCCATCACACAAACGGATAAAAAAGAGAGGTGTCAAAGTCATATGAGGCACCACAATTTTTGCGTGGAAAACACTGAAGAGGGAATCACGGGGCTTTGCCTAGTTGAAATGAATCCACTACTGCTTATTATTGATTACAAATGATGTCATTCCTCAAAGGAAGGCGTTGATTATTATACATCATATTGAACACATTATATAGCGTGCATTACTTATTTGGAGTTCGAGGAATTCAGTGACATGAGAAATGTTCTCAAGAGGATGCTGGGCTATTTGTTCGGTCAGTAGGATTGTAGTTGGAGGACGGAGGTCAGAGGAATCGTAGTCGGGCCACTCAGGTCGGAGGGACTAACGTTGGTGGATGACAATGGTCGAAGGGATGGCTGGCAGGCGAGGGTGGTTAGAGGAATTGTAGTTGATGGGTGACAAAGGTCGAATGGACTATAGTCGACGGAGGGACCATAGTTGGCAGTTGATATAGTGCTCCATCGGATGACCCATAATGATTCCATCGATCATAGAGTGTTTATCAAGCATTTAAGATCCTTAATGATATTAAAATTTAACTATCTTGGTGTCGTTGGATTCGCCTCGTTAAGGCTGCTCAATTTGACTATAATTATGACATATTTGAAAATAATTTAATTATCTAATTTATGCCTTGAAACTTCCAAATATACTTTGGTCCCTTGATTTAGGCCCATTTGGGCTCATATTGGACCGATTTTAGTGTAGTTGAGTTAATCTCACTGAGTCATTCAATTTAATTATAAATTTGCTGAAATTGGAGTTCAAATGATCCAATATTTAATTTCGAACATTTCAAACTTTTTTATACCTTGAGAGTTGAGATTCATGCTCAATCAAAGCAATTTTTTTATGGCGTATCAATAAAATATTTATTTTTAAACTATATAAAATATGGAAATCTTATATAAATGAATAGAATGGTTCTTTAAATAAATAATTAGATCATCATTAATTAGTATCTGATCAAAATCTTAATGGGTAATTTGTTAAATATTCAGGAACATAATGAATAATTAAATAAGTTAATACTAAGTGTATTTTTTATTTATCTAATAAAAATTTAAAATTTTATTCATATTTAATAATCTTACTACAAGAAAATGCATTATTGCCGGGCGGATGAAATCCGCTGGTAACAATCAAAATCCGATGGAAATAAGATATTTCCAGTGCATTTCGGCTGCAAATTGTTCCGACGGTAATTCACGCGTCAGAAAGTCAACACCGACGAATTTTTTTTTGCCAAAAATATTTTAGGCGTATCTTCCAGCGAAACACCGGCGAAAAAATAAGAGCAGTCTATGCCTTTTCATCGTCGTATTCTAGCGTAAGATTCGTCGGTAATTCCTGCAAAAAAAATACGCCAGAAATACTGGCGCATAATCAGCCGCCTAAAACAACGTCCTTTTATCGACCTACATCACCGTCGCAATAGCCGCTAGAAGTAACGGCACAAATTTATGCCTGAAATGTCATTTTATTGTATTACCAACATTGTTTCATGCGGAAGTAACGACACAAATTTCAAGGCAGCTCTCAGAGTTGAGCGAAGAGAGGGAAAGAATGGCTCGATCTCAGAGCGTCGGCACAGCTCTCAGATGCGAGAGAGGGAAAGCAATCAGCAGTTCTCTGACGGGAGAGAGGAAAAGAAATGAGAACTCGTTCGGCGGATTGGCCTAAATAGGGCTTTAACCGGCACATTTTATGGTGTCTTATCCGCCAGTTATATAACCGGCGGATATTACATAGGTATTGCTTCGTTGAGTTTAAGTGAGCCAGCGTAATATTCGTCGGTGATTCAGTCGGTACTTACCGGCGTAATATGCGCCGGAAACCTTTGAAATGCTGGCGAAAAGCCGACGGAATTTGCGCCGGTATTTTCGTGGCGGATATTGTGCCGGAAATTGCGCCGTTAACTTACCAGCGCATATTCCGCCAATACGTGTGCCGGTGTTACTGACATAAAATATTCCGTCGGAAAGTCCGGCGGTAATAGCACATTTTCATGTAGTTAATATATAAATAGATAAATGTAAATAAATATTATATAAAAACTATAAAATTGCTCATCATCAAATGCATTTATTTGTTTACAATCCCATTATAGGTACCCAAACGCATGACATATGAACAAAAATTTTATATTGATAGATTTCATAAAGCTTTCATTTGTCGCATAAGAACATTCCTTAACGCGAGTTATTTGTATTATTTTTTGTGATTCTTCCATATGGAACATGTCGCCATACAATAATGATCGAGTAATCCTTAAGTCTCCAAACAGGTTCACACATAAAATTCTAATTGTAAATGTGAAAGCTTAAATGATTTAAATAAAAGTACCGTGGAAAGTTTCTGTCAAGAGCTTCTACTATACCTTTTTCCCTATTAATTATTTATTGCGGACGCTGCCTGAAATTAACCAGAATGCGTCACGTCAGCCTGCGCTTTGTACTGTAGCTCGGTATTGCTTGGTACCACGGCTCGATACTGCTAATATGGCGCTTTTGGTTGATCTCTGAATGAGATTCTGCATCCGATCTCCTCGCAGACTATGGTTCTGCCGCCCCAAACAAACATGTCAACATTGATTCTTCCAACTCCCACCATGTAATATACTATGTATGATGTACATTTGTTACATCAAGCCAATACCTTCCTTTAAAAGAAGGGCCTCATTTGTAATGGGCTGCAAACACTAATGGATTCATTTAGACTGGGCCATGCCCCGTGGTTTTTCATCATTTTCAGGGGTTTTCACGTAAAAACTATATTGTCTCTTATGAACATTTCACCATCTCTTTGATTTGTTTGTGTGCTAGATCTTCGTACAATGCTAAGACGTTAAACTTTATCATTCTCTATCGTTGCTAATATTCCAGGACGCAACATGTAGCACATTTATCAATCACATAATATGCTTGAGATGTTTCGACGAACATAAATTTAGTGAGGAGAGAAAATCAAACGTGAAAGATAGATAATCTGGGCAAGTTATGGGTAATATGAAACAATATTAAAAAAAAAGAACCAAGGCTTCGTTTAGAGCTTTTTGCCATAGCTATTTTGCAGCTTTCAATAATTTTTTTTTATGAAAAAGTAAATTTAGAAAGCTTTCGGGATGACTTTCTCGTTGCTTTCGCTACTAAAAATAGAGCATAAAGTCAAAATTTTTTAACGGCTATAGATGATCTATCACAGTGATTTTAACCGTGACTAGATGTTGCTGTCATTATTTATTTTCAACAGCCATTTAAACCATTGATTTTATCCCTGGTTTAATCAGATTTCCTCGTTACCTACTACTTCATTTGTCGATTCACGGCCTAGCCGCGGTCAACCTCACCTCGCACCCAGTTCTTGAACGCACGCGTGACGATCGACCGCTTGCTCTCACCTCACCTATTCGCGAGCTCTTCCACCGCCTCTCTCAGCTAATTGAACCGGTGGATCGCCTTTTTGTCCTGCTCGCGAGCTCTTCTTGCTTATCCGAGGTTTTTTTTTACTGTTCACAGGCGTCTCCACCGAGCAACTACCGGCGACATTTGTCCAGTCCGGTGAGTGAGAAAATATAGAGCGGTAGCCTAACAACATTTTGCCAATATTTAGTTATGTATTGACACATTATTTGTTTTAGCACGCTAGATCTATGTGCTCCTCTCCATGCGAGAGAAGAAACCGAGTGTAGCTGCTATTTCCTTCTTGTGTGACCCTACTGAAACGAAAGGAAAAACCCAGGAGATTTTGAACCATCAATATGTGATTTACTAAGAACCCTTCCCTTGCATACGTTGGAGGTAAGGCTCACGTTGATTCTTATTCCAGCTGCTATTGTTTTCATTTTTTTTTTTAATTTTTTATGTATACAGATAATCAAGAGGGGTAAGCAAATCTTGCTTCAGAAGAGATTTGAGTTTGGAGCATTACATACGTATATTTTCATCAAGTTTGATAGTGAAATGCTTAACGACAACTTAATCCAAATCCCCTTTCAAACCTCAGTAAAATAAAACAAAGACAGAAAGAAAGCTGAAGCGTTTTTTGCCTTGTTTTTGTTGATCTCATTTTTGAATGAGGTCTATTTCTTCGAGTTGATCTTAATGCTTAGGTCTTCCTAGTATAATGTCAACATCGCCTTTAGGATTCCCAATGACCAGTCTCAGCCTTGTGATTCGACCAAAATTAAAGCCAGTTTGATCTTAATCAAATTTAATTCCAAGCATGATAGTGTGATCGAACATAGTTGAGTTAATTTGGCTCGATTTGAGTATGATTTGAACTTGACCAACTTGATTGAAACTGCATAACCGTCTTAGGTTAATTGGAATAAATTAGATTCCAATCTGCATTGATCGAAGCACGTCGATGTAAATCGGTGCCATACCGAGTTGAATGACTAGGATCTAGTTCGATTTAAACGATGACAACTCCGATTAGCCCCCAAGTGACTCGTTGCGAGCTGCGGGCCAATTAAAACTGAATTGACATTAATTTAGTGTATTAAATTGATTTGAACCTGTCTAAATTAAAATTTCAACTAATTTTGCTTAATTAGCATATCAATTTTAATAAAATTAACCTTATTATCTATTAAATTTAATTAAGTTAAAGGTCGGCAGTCGAATCTGTCAATTTCTCCCTCCCAATTCCATTAAAATTTAAATGAAGGCACTTTGTGCGCTTTTTGGTATCATTTAGATCTAGATAAAGAGGCAGTTAGATCTTAGAACCTAGAAGGGGATCGCTCTTGATCCCGATTCCTCCTGTGTTTATTCTCTGCAGTTCGTGCGTGAAACTCCAGTTGAACTCCCCTAATCTCCTATTCGTTCTTGTGTGAAATCCCTGGCCCTGCCCGCGTGAAGCCACCCATTCAAATCCCGCACAGCCTGCTTCTACACTTCGACTCCTGCACTAGCACAACACCCAATACCGTGAAGAAGCCCACAAGAATTTCAGTCCACGCGAAATCCACCTGGCCCGAACATCCACCTACTTCAGCCCTTTTCAACTTGCACCTTGCTCATTTGAATCGTGAGCCGCCGGCTACTGCTTGTGTAAAGATGTCACGATCCGGTCCGGCTAGCCCGAATTAATGGGGCGGGAACAGAAGGTCGGAGAATACTTATTTCATATCATAAAATTTTCATTTCACAATTGACATAACCATAAATATCATCCAATAACAATGTAAGAAAGAGCCACTAAACATCCAAACTAAAATATCCTAAATACATTAAAACATAAAATCACTTAAAAACATAAGCTGAATACATCAACTAACTCTACAATACATCAACTAACACATTACATAACAGAATTTCTTTCCTTAACAATCCTCCTTAATTTCCTTAAGAAATTCAAAGTTTCTCTTAAACCCTAGAAAATTTTCTCTTCCAAAAATCTTTGAGAACAAAGGAGAAATGTAAATTCTAATGCATACCTTAGTCTCCTCTACGTTTTCCCCAAGTCCGACCGCCGAAATCAATGTCGGAGGCGCCGCCCGTCGCCCCTCTCCCGTCCGCTTTCTGCCCTTCGCTCTATTCGTCCAAAAGAAACAATGGGGACCCTTAAGAGAGTGGAGTTCATGATATTTGCATAAAATCTAAATTGCCCTCACTTGAATTATCTCCGCTTTAATATTTAATAAGGGTAGTTTAGGTATACTAAAACTTCTAACATTTTTAACTTTCAATTTAAGCGAAATTGAATATAAGTTATTCATATCAATTTGCTCGAAATTTTGCGTAGAATTTTATAAAATTAATTTCGTCGAATTCTGATGCTTTTGAAATTTTACTTAATTTTTTTCGCGATGCATCGAGATACGTGCAACGCTTATGATCATCGATTTCAGGTTTTAAGGAATTTGTACCCAACAGCTTCTTCAATCAAGTTTTCTGCAGGGTTCGTATTTCAAAACTTATTCAACAAATTTTCACTAAAGGATTATTACATTTGATGCCACGTTTCACGCCTAAGCTTGCTTGTGGTTGAAGGAGTTATGGTAATTTTATTGCTTTTGAAGCTGCTTTCTAGTAAAAGAATTTAATTTTTATATTAAAATTTTGTTTCAAGAAGTAATAAAAATGCCGTCCCAAACGAAGTCTAATTTGAAGGAATTAAACTTTATAACCTCATCTAATCATACATTTATTGATATCATTCTGAAATGATTGGATATTTCATATACATATATTGTTGGCTTGTTAAGTGGTGTTCAGGGGATGAAGAAAGAAAGGGGAAGGATTTATTCTTCACATTTGTTTCCTGATACTATTCTTGCTGTTGCGTTTATTTCATCCCTCTATGCCCGTTGTCAGGAACAACCCCACCGAATCTGCATGGTATTTATTTCCCCACAGTTTTTGCTTATCCATTAGAAATTGTTCTAAGTTCAAACATTTTGGCTGCACTTTTTCTTTTTCTAGCATATTAAAGTGATATGCTAGAGATGGGGATTCTGAATTGAGATTTTAAAACTACAGTTATTATTATTATTATTTATGGTTCATCAAATACATGAGATAAAATGAATTGCTTCCTGTATGTGATATGTGTAATGTAGAATGATTTGGACATTTGGCTTCTCTTTAATTTTGCCATACACATTTTTAGATTCCCTTTGTTCAATGAGAAGTCTATCTATCTGAGATGGAAATGAGACAAATAACATATATGGATGTGTTCTTTATTGGGAGTTCATATGCATCATTTTCATTATAAAGAATTCTTAGAATGGTTTTTCAGTATAATTTTTTTTTAAACTAAAAACTTTTGTGATAGAAAGCTGCTTTAAAAAACAGTAAAAAAGTCATCCCAAACGATGTCTAAGGCTTTGTTTGGGACAACTTTCGTCCTACTTTCTAAAATGACTTTCTAATATAAAATTTTCTAATTCATGAAATTTTTATACTAGAAAGCTGTTTTAAAAAAACAATATAAAAGTTGTCCCAAATGAAGCCTAAGATTTCATTTGAGACAGCTTTCACTCATTAAATTTTTTATAGCTTTCATTTTTTTTTGTATTAAAAAATTGTTTTAGAAATCAATAAGAAAATTATCTCAAATGAAGTCTAAAAATAATTGTGAAGGACTAGCTGAGAGAGAGTGCTTAGAGGCAAGGAAAGAAGTAGCAGATTAGAAAATTGCTGTAGTTTTTTCTTAGCTGCTCAGTGGTACACTTGTAAGCTTGGGTGATGAATTAATTTATAATTCTTTCTCAAGCAGCTTCAAAAGTTTGTGTCAACTACACATTTATAATGACGAAAATTTTGCCAATATGGGCATCAGTTAGTCAAAGCTTAGTTGAAAAGATGGCTTTATTCATATTTATTCTCATTATCTCACCTTTACATCTCATAACGTAACGTTGATTACTGCAACTCTCTGACGTGTTTACGTTTTTATCATTTCAGACAAACTATTATGAGCCAGAGATAGTAATACTTACCATGCAAAGAGAGGAACATTTGGAGAGTATCGATGAAGCAATTAAAGAAATTATTGAATATTGTATGAGGGAGGCTAATTAGAATCATCACAGAAAAATAATAATTTTTTTTACTAAAAGTTAATTAGTAAAAGATGTCGAACAAAAAATATATTTCCGAGACAAATTTTGATGAATTTTTGTCCATCCAAATCCGACAAAGCTAATCCATACCCATTTGATCTAATTTTTAGAAAGAACTTTTGAACTTAAGCTTCTCCCGATATTACTTTGTTTTTTTTTTAATTTATTTTTATTTTATTTTTGATCTTCGTGAGCTCGAACTTCTGCCCAGTTAGTCGTCATTGGGACCCTAGCATTGGTCGGGTCCAGCATGGCGATTCTTCCTCAGTACGATTCCAGAAGTCCGAGCTAGTTTTCTATCTGAACCAAACCATAGACCCAAAGGAAGCGAAATCGGAAAGGGTTTCCTCGAATAATTCTTGCAATCGGCTTCTATCTCCCTCCCTCTTACGGGGAAGAGAGGTGACTGGATTGTGAGAACGACATCGAACCAGATTTCCACGGCGGAAGAGAATAGTGCCGTATACAGAGGTAATATAAGTGACGGAAAGACCATGGGCGGTTCCTTTTGTTTGCGTGGATAACTCTTCGATAATAGTAAAGGTAAGCGTTAAGCTTTGCTAGTTAGCCTTCTCATCCGAGTCTAGGAGAAGTTCTATTTCGTTTGTCAAATAAACCCTAGGGCTCCGCTGTCAGTTGGTAGTTTGAATCTGGTATTTTTGTTTTTTGCGTTCAAATTTAGTTTTTATATGTGGATATGATCTATAAATTGTTATAACTCAAACTGTTTTTGCCTCTTGTTTTATTTTAGTGGACCAATTTCATCCTCCTTCTACTCTTTTTCTTTATTTTGAAATTATAGAAGCTGAGATTTATTATGGTGGAGGCCTGTAAAGGAGAACAGCAATGAGATGTTTGATCGAAATGTAATCAGACCCAAATTCGGAAATTTTTGGCTGGACACTTCTCTTGCTACTCCGTGGATCTTGGCTGAGCACTTGTGCTTCGTATAATACTGTAACGAGATTTCGCATGCGTGAGGGATTGGAAAGTAGTAGTCTTTCTTTTGAAATTGGACATTTGGTTTCACTGACTCCGAAACTATATATAGAAGCTCCTTTGAAAAGTCGCTTACTATATTAGGGTAATAGTTGTAATTCATTCCAGCTTATTGGTCAGAATAGGTCCTCCTTAAATTTCTTACCTTGTTTTCTACGAGTCCTTTTTCTGGCATTGGACGTCAGAACATTTGTAATCAAATTACAATGAAGAAAAGCCATTGATTCAGTACAACTACCAGCTGGATGTACTCATAAAGGTATATACCTGTGTCTGGATAAGTGGCCATGAAGGAAACCCTAAAGCAAGGACATCGCTTTGTTCACATGAAGATTGCTTCTCACAAAGAAAAACATAAGTACATGAATATAGCCTCCAGGAAAAAAAAAAAAAACTTAAACATATTGGACATGCCAAAATGCGAGTCAAATAAATTAATCTCTCTGTTCGTGTCTTATCATGAAGCATTTTAAGGTGTAAGATGAGGTAATGTTGCATGTAATTATTCTCAATTAGAGCAGATGTTACTAATATGATGTGGTTTTATACGTCTCAGAATCTCTTAAATAGGTCTTTTTCCTAAATATTTAAGCAATCTTAGTGACATTTGTGTTATGATGCCTAAGGTAAAGTATAAACTCCCGAATATGGTAGTATCTAGCCATTGATACAACGTTGTTTGAACTTCCTGTAAGATTTTGTGCTCTTATCATCAGATTCTCTTGCTTTGTTCTACTTAAGTGCCATTCCTAATGTGAGTGTATATGGCCATAAAAATATACAACATGCGTAACTTGTGGACATAAAATGAGCGATGGAGTTGTTTAGAACAATATCTTTATAATAAATGATGAGAACATCGTTCAAAGATTCAGACACGTGTACCGGTGATGGAATCGTAGATCGACGGCTATGATTCAACGTCTTTACTTTTGATGTATTTTTATGTTTTATTTAGTTTTTTTTTTTTTTTCAGTTTTTTGAGTTTACCCCTATGGGGAGTGTTATATTATTGTAGCCCGGAGAGCAATTGTGTACTTTTCTTTTCTTCATGTTTGAGACCTATACATAGCGGTCTTATGCTTTATAAAAGCTTGATAATGATTAAATGAAATTTTGCTTCTTCTTCTTCTTCTTCTTGTGAGTGCACTAGAGAGAAGAGAGAACTCAATGTGTTGGTGAGTGCAATACCCACTAGTCATTGGAAGTGTCAGTGGCTCGTGGTTTATTTTTCTTTTCCTTTTGCTTATTTCTCTTCCCCACCTGGTAGCCCCTCCTACCACTCCACCGCCGGCCCATCTCTCCACCACCTACCCTCAACCCAAATTAATCCCAACCCCAAACCCCCTCACCCACCAACCCAACCTTTCCCCTTTTCCTCTACCCGGCACCAACACCCTTGCTAATCTCTTTGTAACCGCTTACCATTACTAAATCTTTTAACAAAAATTCTAAGAATTTGACTTGGGTGAAACATAAGTTTTTAAATAGCAAAATTCATGTTCAATATATATTGTTAAATTCCAAAGCAACTCATGTCGCATGTATGCTTCACATTAATAAACCTTTTCGTTCAACTTGTTGTAATATTATCCAATTATTTGTTGAGAAAAATAAAAATGATCCATCAATTTTGACAAGTGCTATCATAAGGTGCGTTGTTCCATTAGTTTCAAAGAGTATAAAACTTCAATTCTATGTTTAGGCATTTCATTAGAGTTTCACTAGACTTTCACTAAAATAATAAATGCAGTTCTTGAATATGGTATTAGGGTTGCAAATGAATCAAACAGAGCACCTACTTGTTCATATTTGAGCTAGTTTATTATCAGCTTTTCCAACCTCGATTCAAGCTTTTCTATTGGTGTTCAAGCTAGATTCGTTTAAAAGGAGAGATGCTTATGTTTGGTTCATATTTGATTCATTTTGTGCTTTTCGAGCTTTAAACAAGATTATGGAGCCTACTGACAAACAATTACCTATAACGTGCCTTCGAAAATATCTAGTGTGTGTTTTTGACCTACCAAATAAGCCCATTTGAGAACATATCTAACGAGTGTTTTCAAGTTACTAAATGAGCTCGTTCACAAATAAATGAGCTCAAAAGATAATTTTTCTTATAAACAAGCTTGTTAATGAGCACTTTAGATAAACAATATAGCAAACATGAACAAATACCTTTTGTTCATGAACCAATACATTCTATTAAAACGGTATAATATTAAAATAAAATTAAATTTTTTATAAAATATGAATTATTTGTTATAATAAAAATAAAAATTATATGAAAACATACAAAATAAAGATTTAATTAAGCTTCTTAACAAATATTATATCGAGCTTATTCATGAGCTTTAATTGATATTGTTTATGGCATAAATGAGCTAAATATATAACTATTCAAGTTTGTTTTTTTAACAGTTGAGTATTTAAAAAATTGTTCGAATTTATTTATTACTTAAAAAAAATCATGAACGAGCTTTGATCAAGTCAAGCCATGAGTAGCTTGTAGAACACTCAGTTTATTTGTATCCCTATCTATTACCCTATAATCCTAGACACACCCACACAAGGTAGCCTACTGCTTTATTTTATGATATTTGTGTAATAATTAGCATGGCTTGAGAAATTATTATATTTGCGATAATTGTAGTGGTATCTATTGAAGATAAGATAGTTGAAAATGTACATAGTTAATTTCAACAAACATAGGATATGGATACACATTTAAGACATGCAAATAAAATTTATGCTAAGGATTGGGAAAGTAAAGAGATATATAAATGAAAATGATATTTCCAAAATAGCTTGGGATAATGGTCAAACTGAGTTCATTTCAAAATTTTCTTGGATGCTGACCTTTAAAGTCGCCTTAGATGGTTTGGTCACATAAAACGGCGGCCTTGTGATAACTCGGTTAGGAGAGTAGAGGTATTAGATTTGACTTATGTTAAGAAAGGTAGGGGTAAACCTAAAAAGACTTGGTTAGAAAATATTAGGAATGACCTTTCTTTATTAGATTTAAATGAGAATTTGACTTTTAATAGGACACAATGGAGAAAAAGGATTCATGTAGCCGCACGTAGTGGGATAAAGGCTTGATGTTGTTGTTGTTGACCTTTAAACTACCAATGTATCGAGCCAGCATATGGTTATCTCTCTAGTTTAAATTGTTACGTGCACTGAATCATATAACTCAAACTGTCGACGAGAGTCCTCTTCTTCATCGAGCTTGAAGAGCTATGGTTCAATAAGTGGGAAATGTTGCTGCTTGCATCGTGGGTTGTGAGCAGGAGACTCGTGGATTGCTGGCATGGTTTCCAGTCTTTCTAATCGGGTGCTCGAATTAGTGTTACTTCTTGTCTTTATATTTTGGATTTCTTGTCACGTCTTGACCATAAATTAGTGAAACTTGATGATGAGTTCATCCAATTGTTTGTTGAGATTGGACTGAGCAGTCCACAAGGTCTCTATTGTTCGATCAGAATATCAACTGCTGGACGATTGGTACCCTCTCTCATTGCCCTGAATTAGAGGTTCTGCTACGAAAACTACGTAGAAGCCAGATGCGAAGGGAATTAGAAGAAATATTTTCCAGTAGTTTAACAAAATCAGAGTACCATCGATTTCTATGCCCTTTATCCTCTTCTTCCTTTCCATATCTGTTCACCCCGAGAGGTAGACCAAACTAAGTGATACAGATATAAAGCAAGTAATATAAAGTATTGACTAAAATTATAAATAAGTTATGCATGGTTGATAGTCATGAGAAAAGTGCTCCTCGCAACAGCTGAATGAGAAGTAGTGATGAGATGAGCCTGCATTAGTGGGTAGGTATGTAATGCATAGAGTTTTCAAATATTTCACAATTCATATTGAAACTAGACTAACATGTTTGATGATCCTTAATTCAAATTGAATCGTGGAGGAAGTTATCAACATTTCCTAATATTCCCAATGTTTTATAATTTTGAAGGAAAGTCTGCAATGATAAATGCCATATTCATTAATATGTTTATTAAGTTGCTATGAAATCAATTTTATTCCAGCAACTTTATTTGCCTCAACTTAGTTAACACAGTCTCCTTTGGCCATGCAAATTTAAACTTTTTGTTTTGTTTGATTTTTTCATGACCTAGCGGAGAAGCTTGGATTGCTAAGACAGGAAGAGTTGGTCAGGCAGAGTTTTTCAAATTACATTTGCTAATATCAATTAATATCAAAATGGTTATTCGTAACTTTCATAATGACAATTCCCAAGATATTGAAAGGGCCAGTAAATCATTAAAGTTCATATTATTATAGATTAACAACAAATCTGATATAGTATTTCAATATATAGAAATGTTAAATACCTATTACTTGCAACTCCATGCTGTTAGTACACATATCTCTTCTCCCACTCATTCAAGTATCAACATATTATCTTGAAATATTAATTGAAAAATTATCATGGTTTATCATCACAGCACAATGAGTTAATTATACTTCTAAATCATAGTAACTCAAAAAAAAAAAAAAAAAAAAAAAAAAAAAAAAAAAAAAAAAAAAAAAAAAAAGAAACAATATACATGCCATCATAAACAATGTTTATTGCTCCTGTATAAATCCTGATTATATATTTCTCTTAACATTTGAAGCAATGTACATAGAATCATAACATTCATCTTTTCTATGGCTCATCATATCTTAACTTATACTTTTTCTATGTACTAATACATTTGTCTTAGGTGTATTGTTTAACCCAACTCATTCTTGGCCGATATCTCCCCTATCGACACAGCGGGGCATATAATAAGTCAATTATTATATGAGGTAGAAGGCACCAACTCATCCTTAACCAATACATTTCTTTTCGGCACATCAGAGCATATGTCATATTTTTATTATTGTTTGGGGTAAAAGGTAAAATCATCAATGTATGGATATATTTGCATCCCTTGTTAGTACCAGAACGTGGCGAACTTTATATATCAGATTTCTTTTGCATTCATCCCTACACACATTTTCCTTGGATTTATCTCATCACGCATTTGCTTTAAATAGTTTTTTTTGCATACATTTCATGCAAGGTTTAGAATTGCCCAATTGGGTATTGAGGCATTTTTTGTTCGTGAGGCAATTCATAAGACTCAAGGCGTAAGCCTTTAAAATTTAAAATCCAAAATTTGTGTAAAGTGAAAGTAAAAATTTTAATTATTTTTTTATGTAATACCCAAATAATATGTTAAAGGATGATATATTATCTCTCTATTAATTATCAAGTAACAAATTGACATACATATGAAACAAAAATTTCACAAGACATAAAATGAAAAATAATAAATTATTCAAAATAGAAATAAAATCCAAATATTACAAGAGAAAAAAATAGAAAATATAAGAGTTACATAAAATTATCATATAACATCAAATTCAACTTCAAATTCATTTTTTCCCATTTCTCTACTCATCCATATAACCACATTTTATTTCTTAATAAAGCTGAAATAGTTGTCAATAACTCAAAAGTCGTTTGCACTATCATCTCTGAGGGGATCTTTATTTGAGTTGTCGTCATAACAAATTGGTCTCTTTGCCTCCTAATTTGTTTATTCTTCATTTATTTAAGTAATCTTTCTCTTCATAAATGTTTGTCATCAACATAAAGATGTGAGTAATACTCCAAAATTTTTAGAGGAGGAGGTGGTAGTGAATAAATTAAGGTTAGATAATTTATTATTACTAATTAATTAATTAACTAATTTTATAATGCATAAATAAGAAATGAAGTATTTTTTAATATTATTAATAAAAAAATAAATGCTATTTACATCATAAAAAGTTTATTTAAAAAATCTATTTAAAAATATATAGTGTATATTGTAAACTTAAAAAGTAAGAACAACTTATTTAGTCCCATATTACTTGGGAACTTCCTCTTGGTAATGTTTATATTATTTTTTGAGTTTGGAGGAGATAAGAACTCACATGGAGTGATTGAGCCATGTGAAATGTTTAGTATGAATTTCTTCATTAAAAAGTAAAGCATTTTAAATTTAAATTAATTTGTTTAATTATAAATATTACTTAATATTTTATTTTTAATATGTTAAATTAATTTATTTAATTATTTAAATAACTTAGAAATTGAACTGGCCAATTCAGATGAATTAACACTAGAACTTCCCACTAGGTTACCACCAATGCGAGACGTTCAACATCATATTGATTTGGTCCCAAGATCGATCTTGCCTAACAGACCTGCTTACCCCCAGCGTCCTGACCAACACCAAGAACTGCAGCGACAAATTGAGGAACTTATATCTAAAGGATTCATAAGTACTAGTACTAGCCCGCAGTCCCAGCCTCTTGGTGCTAAGAAAAGGTGGAACTTTTCGAATGTGTATTGGCTGTCGCTCCATCAACCGAATCACGGTAAAATACAGATTTACCATTCCTCGCATTGATGACCTGTTCGATCAATTACACTGAGCAAGCATTTTTTCCTAGCTTGATCTACGAAGTGGATATCATCATATTTGAATGCGGCCTGGTGATGAATGGAAGACCGCCTTCAAGATGTAGGATGGACTGTCTTGCCATTCGGCTTATCCAATGCTCCGAGCACGTTTATGAGGCTTATGAGCCGAGAGTATTACAACCCCTCTTGTGCAAATTTGTTGTCGTATATTTTGACGTCATTCTAGTCTATAATAGAACTCTCGAAGAACACCTCCAACACCTGCGTCAAGTTCTTGATGCTCTATGGGGACAACAATTATTTGTTAACCTAAACAAGTGCCAATATGTCACGCCCAAGGTGAACTTCCTGGGTTTCATCATGCCACTGCCAGTTCCAGAAGCCCCATGGATTTATGTGAGTATTGATTTTGTACTCGGACTTCCCCGCACACAGCGACATAAGGACTTTATAATGGTATTTCGTCGACTGATTCTTAAAAATGACACATTTTGTACCTTGTAACAAGACTTTGGATGCGCCACCCATATAGCTGATCTGTATTTCAGAGAAATTGTTAAGATGTATGGCGTTCCCCGTACCATAACTTCAGATCGTGACTTTAAATTCCTCAGCCACTTTTGGAAGACGCTATGGGGAAAATTGGGGACAAAGCTGCAATTCTCCTCTACTTCACATTCTCAAACAGATGGACAAATCGAAACAGTGAACCAAAGCTAGGAAAACTTACTCAGATGCTTCGTAGGAAAAAAAATATTCGCAATGGGATCTCATTTTGCCTTAGGCCGAATTTGCATTCAATAGATCCACCAATCAATCGATAAAGAAAAGTCCGTTTGAAATCGTGTATGGCATCAATCCATTGTCTCCTATTGATTTAATTCCGCAGGTACAAGAGGCTGCATATAGTGTTGATGGCACACAAAGAATCAAAGATATTCAACAACCGCACAAACAAGTGCAAGAGATGATCGACAAACACAATTCAAAATACAAGTCTCAAGCCAATAAATCTCGACGAGTTCAACACTTTCAGGAAAGGGATCTTGTATGGATCCATTTAAGAAAAGAACTAGTTCCTCATTGATCTTTTCACAAGCTGAGACTAAGAGCAAACGACCCTTTATGTGTAATTAAGAAGATAAATGACAATGCATATCAGGTCGACTTGCCTGGCGACTACAATATATCAGCCACCTTCTATATCGCCGATATTAGCCCCTTTTACGAACGCGAAGACCCTCCTATCCCGGGAGAATGACGCATGAGCTTGAGGATTAATTAATATAAAATAGCTATTATATAAATAATTGCGGCTATTAATAATTGTCTTAGTATTTTAAATTTTCTATTAATTAAGATGCATGTATAAATAAGGTTTCACCCCAATAATAAGATAGTTTTTGGAGTCTTGAATTGATCCTCTTGAATTGTGGAGATGTATCCCGAGTTATCTCAGGTGGTGATCACCCACGTTTTTTCGGTCTGGGAGAATCACCCTTCTCCGTGGTTCTTCTTGTCCAAGAACGTTGTCATTTGTACAGGATGAACATCACCTTTTTGGTATTTAAGGAGCCGACAGGAGCCGGCACTAATATTCTTAGGGAGACCCTGAAGGAGAAGACTATAAGAGTGAGACCTGTGAGAAACTTTAGGAAGCTCCCAGAGACGGAGTTACAGGAGAAGAGAGTGAATAGACCGTGTTTCTAAGGGGAGGGCTGTTTTAGGTATTCACTGAGTATTGTATGCTTTAAGTAGTTTCTTTTCCTAGGGTTAAGGGGATGCTCATTGTTTTGCTGAATTGGGAGTTTCTTAGGTTGAAAGGGCTCTAGTTGCGGGTTAGA
Source organism: Dendrobium catenatum (assembly GCF_001605985.2). NCBI lineage: Eukaryota > Viridiplantae > Streptophyta > Magnoliopsida > Asparagales > Orchidaceae > Dendrobium > Dendrobium catenatum. The sequence continues at coordinate 1,485,051 of NW_021319113.1, read as the reverse complement.
GATTTGGAAGAGCCAAATCTTCCTCTCAAATTGAAGATCCAACTATATCTTTCCATTTTTCTTCATATATCTTGCAATGAAAAGAGTATTGGTGTGTTCTTCTACTATTTTTCTTGGGTTTGTTTTCTGGTTTGCTGAAATCAGATTTCAGCCATAGATTTTCAGAAATTTCCGCATCCACTTCCTATCAATTAACTATTGATCTACCCTCAACCTAGTTTGCTGGCGGCCTGGCGTCAGGCCAAATAACTACGTCCTACTTGTTCAGTATTGCAAACTTTAGTCTACAGTCAAATTCCTACCTCAGTTTCATTCTTGTTTCTTTTACGTTTTTAGTCATTCTTTTATCAGCATGCATACTGTATGCTGATCGTCCTCTATGTATGGCAGGAAAATGCTTTATCCTGCTGATGATGCTATCACAATACATTGTTATGTTGATGTTCTTATTAAACTTTTTTATATATCTTATTGCAATCAAATATTTTACCTGTTACCTTCAATATTACTGAAGAAAGCAGACATTTTTTACTTTTAATGATTTGAACTTCTGGATGATCTATTTTTAGCGTTTGCAGCAGATCTTCTATTGCCAGAGAAGGCCAACTCAACAGTTTTGAATGATGGTTGTGAGAAGCTGGTCAATAGACATTTTGTTTGAGCCAAAGTAAGTTATCCTGCGGTGGATCAGCTTTTGTTTCGGTATGGATGACATTTTACTGTGACCGGCTACTCAGCTCTTGTAGTTTTCCTTATCTTCACTTCGGTTTTAGTTGTGGATTCTTCGAATCATATTTTCTTGCTGAATTACTTTAAGATGTGACATTTTACCGCATTAACTTTCCGAGTTAAGCTAGATTTGAAGTCTAAGAGTTCCTTATTTGATTAGTTAGATCTGAAGTTTCAGTTGACTTAGTTCACTGCCCGAGTTATCAAACAAATGCTTGTTCTTCAGTATATTCATACGAACTGGAAATTATTAAAAGCGCATGGGTTTTTCAATGATATTGAATAAAAGAGAACCATGGGACATGAACTTGAGAAGGTGTTTCCTGCCAATCCGAAGGACTACGAATTGTATGAGGAAGTCGGTGAAGGCGTCAGTGCAACAGTATACAGAGCACTCTGCATTCCTCTGAATGAGGTGGTTGCTATAAAGGTTTTGGATCTTGAGAGGTGCAATAATGATCTGGTATGAGAGTTTTTATTTTTTATCTTCTGAGCATTTTCTTGATTTAGATAAAAATATGCTTTTTATTAGTATGCTTTAGCTTGCTTATTCTATTTAGTTCATTATTTCTATTTTTATCAAATTCCTATGCATATTTTCTCATGGTTTTGAAAACTGGATCAGACCAGCCGGTACGATCGGTTCAATGTGAACATGTTATATGGCCGGTTCAGTCTGCCTTAAAAATCGGCCTAATATCAAACTGGTGTGAACTGATATAACAACCAGTTCAGCCCAATTTTTAAAAACCGTCCGGTTCAATTGATATCCTATTTAAATAAATAAATTTAAAATAAAACATTTAATTAAATATTAATTAATACATTAATTTAAATATATAAATTTTAATTTTACAATAAGTCTTAATTTATGTAATAATAATTTATATTAAATTTAATATAAATTAGTAATAATTTATATCAAATTTAATATAAATTAGTAATAATTTATATTATATATTTTAAGTTTATATATACAATAAATTTATTTATTGACCACAAATTTATATAATTATATATTTATTCTATCATTATTATATTATTTATTTTTTATTTAAATAATTATATTATTTCTTACATCATTCTGTTCAACCCCGATTGAGCTGTTGAACCTTGAACCTCTCATTTTCCGGTTCGACGTCCGGTCCGATTTTCACAACCTTGTGTTTTCTTTTGCACGGGCTTTATAGTTTAGCACACAAGTTGAATCTTAAACTGGATGATCACACTTTTTTGAGCCTCTTCTTTGGCGGTGCAGTGCTTTCAGTTTGGAGTGGTGGTATTTTTCTCAGTTTCCATTGGTTTTCTGTTTTTATATATTTCACGTCAAGTTTGACTTTTTATTTTGACGATGCTATTTTTTTATGTGATTTCTAAACAAACATTAGTTTTGGTTATTTTATCTCATTATGCAGGTTCACAATTTCTTTTAAATGTAAGACTTACCATGATGTAGGTTAATTATCTTAATTGTTTCTGTTAGTTGGTAAACATGCTTGAGAACTGGTAACTCCGAGCAGTTGTTTTTTATCAAGTTTTTGCATCTGATGTTAGTTGGAGATACAATTTTAGTTTTCTTATTTTAAAATGCTTCCATCAATTCTTTTCAGAAGGGGATTGTTTTCTTGTGACTTATGAATTTCATGATTTTATATGTTCTTGATCATCATGCTCTAAAAATATGAGCTTGCATGACCATTGGTTTTGTTTGAAGTTCAAGCCGCAATTTACCGGCTGAGGCTGCTGGATTCTCAAAAGGTAAGCTGTGAATGATATGTTAGTGGTCAGTTAGTAGTATTTGCACTCATTTAGTATATTGAATTCTATGGAGAAGTTCAATCTTTTCATTTTATTCTAAGACGCTGTTCTGCAGAAGGCATCAGGATAAAAAAAAAAAAACCAAAGGAAAGCTCAAACTGCTATGTATTTTATTAAATCTGACAGTATCTGTATAGTTTATGCTCGGTTTTTATCTTTATTTGATAAGCATAAGTTATTATTCCCACATCATGCACGTTTCCCTTTTTTGTTATCTAATTTTGTATACCTACTGGTTTATGGTCCATTTCAAAGATTCTCATTTTTTTTATGTTTCAGTTGAATAAGTCAATGGAGCTACTGTGAGGGTTTTTTCACCTTCACAGACCTTTTTATCATTATTTTATATTACTATATGTGAATTTTGAATGTAATTTTCTATATCTGTCCTTTTTTTTTATAAATGGACACAAGTTTTGGGATTTGATAAATACATCTTTAGTTTTGGATATTTTGTAAATAAGAACTCTATCAAATTTGCAAAACATTGAACATATTAAAATCTATTAAAATTGCACCTCTTAAACGGCGAGATGAACCTGGTGTCTGCATTCGGTCACCGATATCATAGCTTTTTGTGGTAATGTGGTGTTAACATGTGCTTGCACTTGTGCCTACTAGCTATGGAAACTAATACTCATCAGCGGACATGATATGTGCAAGTTTAGGTGAGCTTATTGTGGCGTTAATATTTGCTTGTGTTTGCTAGTGCATATGAGTTTATGTGTGCCAGCGCAAACTCGTATTTGTGTCTACAAGTCTGCGGATACTAGTGTGAGAGGTCATAGGTGACATTGTAGGTGTCGATGTCATGACCTGACCTAGGAGCTCAGATGATCTAAGGTGGGAACATCCGCTATTATTGTATGTGGTGAAAATGCTAGTCATAAATGCGTGAACAAATTAGTGTCACTCGGTAGTTTCTTATGGTCATAAATGCTTGAACAAATATAGTTTTTTTTTTTTTTGAACAAATATAGTTAGTTTCAAATCATTAAAGATATGTATGCAGGAGCTATTACTTGTGTTCAAACACAAGGTGGTTTGACCAAGTAATTGAAATTCATGAAGATAATACTAATATGACATTAGGATCATATATTTAAACCTTAAGCTACAGAATAAACATTACATCCATGAGATTCTGAAATGATGTAGCATTACATATATAGTTCATAATAATATGAAGAATATTAAAAATGCAAGAGAAATCATAGCATGGTTCATAGAAAACATTCTATGGAAAGAACTACTATAGATGTGTGATACATATGCATTAAGTTTAGAGGTAAGGAACATTATTCTAAGGAGAAATGCAATTACCCACATTAGCTTTAGAAAGCAAACCATATATATGATTTCATGTGAAACATTCATATTTTCTAGCTTATTTAAATTCTTCTTGAATAATAAACTTCCTCAAATTTCCTCTTCTTAATAAATTATTACCATTATTTTACCCATATTCAAATATATGGATCATTCTTATTTAGGTTAATGTCTTCAATTCCTAGCTCAATTGCTTCAGCATGCATAGTATATCATTATGATATATAACTATGGTTTCAATTTCATTTGAAATATACACAAGATTTAATATTATTTATTTGGGTTGTTAAACAAAGACATTTAGAGGTAAAATTACCTTGTTCCATTCATAAATCAACTATTACCTCTGACAAATTTGTATTTATTAAATTCTCTTAAGTTGGTGTTATACATATATACACTATTCAAGTTGTGGTGTGTTCATTACCCTTCATGCAGTAATCAAGAACTAATTGTATTTGTTTTAGAATCGTTCTATGAGTATCATTCCAGTAAAACTCTTGATCATGTTGATATCTGAATTGGCAATCCTCATATAGCATCTTATGAATGCCCCAAGGCATCTTATGATTATTAAAATCAACATCGGTTTGTTTGAGGTTACTTCAAATTGAAGGAAAAAGAGTAGATGAAGCCGTAATTTTTTTTTTTTAAATTTATTATTTATTATTATTATTATTTTTAATGAAACCCTAAATCTTCTCCCTCTATGGCTTTTGTAGTCAAGCTCAATGCACGATTGGCCTCACATCCTAACACTCTGAGGCTGGCCTCGATCCCTCTTCTCGATTGTCATAGACGCCACCATCTCTTTTCCTCTCTCTCTGTTGTGATTGTTCTCGCCAAACCTTAAGGAAATCTGTGCGTCTCCCTCCGTTTCAATCTCCTCTCATAACTTGATCGCAGCCAAAGCCACACCAATGCTAGTTCCTCAAGCATACTATGGCCTCTTTCTCGACTCTACTCTCAGTTTTTCTTTTTTCTGGCCCGACAGTTGACTGTGTTGCCTCTCCTTATATATAAATATAGTTATATTATAAATGTAGGTATTATAAGTTATATAGTTATATTATAATTAATAGTATAAGTATTACTTCATTAATTTGTATAATTTATTACTCAAGCTTAACCTAGTTAATCATGTTTATTTAATCATTATTTTATTAATGATTTATGGGTAATACAACTGATATGCTACCAGGATCCTTTCACTTCTATGCTGATGTGAGCTCGGCAAACTCCACATAGGTTCACCACCTTTGTTTCCAATCCCTGAAAAAAAACAAAAAAATTACTAGGAAACCTTGATATTATTAACTTGCTTTCACAAACCCAAGCATATATACTTTGGTTGTAAGAAACGAGACATTATGACCAGTGTGATTAAACCGTAGCTATAAGCCCACTCATGTATACTTTTTTGCTTATAAGAAAACGTAGACATGTATACGCTGGTAGTCACAAACCCAATAAAGATGCTTGACATCAAAATAAAAGAATATGTACCTGTATTTTCTCTATCTTGACTGTCCTAATTTGTACACTGAAATTTTCAGCTTGGTTTTACAGAAGTTTTAATCTTTGTCAGATGAACTCTAGGGAGTTCTGAAATTATTTTATTCTATTGATATTTTCTTGTTAACACAAATTTTCCAAGCTATTCAAGTCATAGTAGGAATCTTATTGAAAAAAACATATTAAGCTTTATCATGAATTCTTTCTGAAAGTTTGTTTCTTGCTAACATCAGTTTTCTTCTAATTTTGATATTTCCTTTTCCTTCTGTCAGGATGGCATCAGGCGTGAAGTGCAAACCATGAGATTAATTGATCATCCAAATGTAGTGAAGGCATATTGCTCTTTTCCAGCAGGCCACCAACTTTGGGTTGTGATGCCTTACATGGCTGGTGGTTCTTGCCTTCATATAATGAAATTTGCTCATCCTGAGGGCTTTGATGAACCTGTTATTGCTACTCTTTTACGTGAGGTTCTTAAAGCTCTTGTTTATGTACATGGCGAAGGGCACATACATAGAGATGTAAAGGTATTTCATAATATTGTAGCACAAACGCTTTTAGATGCATAGTAAGTTTTATGTTATTTTGCTAAAACCAGTACACAGTTGTTAGAGCAAAATGAATCATCCGTATTCCACAAAAGAGCGAAGTGCTCAAGCTGTGGCAATATTTACGATGTCTTTTGTATGATTCTTCCTAATTCTATTTTTTTTTTCTGGATTTGATCATGAGAAAGTGATGGTATATTTTTCTGGAAAATCTAAGACTTATGAAGAGTATATGTACTTAGTGATGCTTATGCAACGTTGTTTAAAGAGTCTCCTTAACAGAATACTTGTCATTGGCTGTCACGCAGCATGATGTAGAACTAATACGTCTGATATTAGCATTTATGATATCTTCCACATGGTAAAATCAGTCTTGTGATGACCATTTTAGGAGAGTAGATGTATTAGATCCGACTTATATCAACAAAGGTAGAGGTAGGCCTAAAAAAAAATTGGTTAGAAAGTATTAGAAATAATATTTTTTTATTAGATTTAAATGAGATTTTTGACTTTTAATAGGATACAATAGAGAAAAAGGATTCAAATAGCCGACCACATGTAGTAGGATAAATGTTCGATGTTGATGTTGATTGTTTTATTTGATTATAAATTGATGAATATTGCTAATTGATCTTCATTCAATGATTTTTTTGGGGTATTTTTAAAAGTTGGGACATTGTTTGAGATAATATGATGTGACACACTGAATCTATAAGTAACATTGTGGGTATAGAAATTGATGACATGCTTGGCAGTTATTTCCTTGAATTAGGCATTTCATTCTATTTGAAAAAATAGTTGGTCGTTGTTAATAAGAAGCAATGTGTAGTAGATGACGGTGGATTGATTAGTCCAATTATATCGGTACCCCAACATTTTAGATGACCAGAATACAATTGTAGGGTGCAAAGAATTCGAAGGTTGATAGTGTCACCATGAACTTGACATTTATAATACGTTTTGGCATAATTGATGCAATCTTTTATCATCAATGTTGATGTAGCTTATTCTTTTAATTTTGATCGTCATGTTGGGTATAAAACCCAATGAGTGTGGACTCCAATCAACACATACTTATCTTTCATGCTTTCCATTTCATTGGTCAATTTTGCTAAGAAATTTGCTTTGCTATTTTGAGCTTAGGAGACTAGTTAGAGTGATCTTCTGGATTTTTTTCATGAGCTCGATAATCTATTTATGATAATTTTCTAGTGCAACTTTGTTAATACAGTAGATGCTCAATATTTGATTTATACTAAAGCTAAGAATCTTTGAAGATATAAAAATCTTGGATTCCTATTGAAATGACAATTTTGTGAATCGCAATTAAGGTTTAGTATATGGCTTTATTACTAGTTTGAGGTTCAATCAACTCGAATTAATATCTCATTGTGCCTCTTTTGGGTGTTATAAAGGTGAGACCAATATCAAGCCCTACCTTTATAATATTTGAGGGTTAGGCAAGTTTGATTGATGATGATTAATCAAAATATACTTCCCAATTTTGCATCTTTTCATTTTATGAAGTTTGAGTTTCTGCTTACAGCAAGCTGTTCTTTTCCTTTGACAAAGACCTTGCCTTTGAGCAGATTGACTTGGGAAGCAACATATTGTTTGCGATAGGTTTCAACACCCTTAAATTGTCAATGGATGGGCACAAGATAATTTATCTGGATGTTGCTAAGGAAGATCCCCCTGTGGTAGAGCCTATTGTAGGGACAAGAACTGATCCCCTTATTTTTAGTGATTAGGAGAGAAAATCTAAGTTGACTGTTGAGCCTCCTACTGCTGTTAAGTCTGTTTTTGAGGAGGGATCAAGCTCCGGGACCCCATTTACTAACAAGAATCAGAGAAAAAATTATGTGAGACGAGTAAGGAAGAAAATAGCCAAGTCAAGGAAAGTTGTCGAGGCTAAGGCTCTGGGCCAGGTAGAGCCAGAGGCTGTTGAGGATCTGCTTATTCCTGCTTCCTCTCCACTCCTTGCAGGGAGTCGTTTTTACCCCCTTGTCACTGCTAAAGGGGAGGAGAGGGCACCTATGATAACTAGCTCCCCGCCATGCCCGGTTGACTACTCAACCAAGAGAACTTACAAGGAAAACACCTCCAAAGGAGAACTCTAAGAAGCATAATTCATACTTGTGCTGCTCAATCTGGACAGACAAAAGAACAGTACATGAAGCAGTTGAAAGGAGTTATCTCCCACAGCTTCTAAAATGAAATCTTGAAAGAGGAAGCGTCCGAGGCTTAGAATTTGACTCCTCAGCATGTTAGAAGGAATAAGAAGTTTGTCCGACAACCTGCTACCTCGGTGTTAGTTGATGGTTATCACTGGGTGTCACGCCCTCCGTCCTCTAAAACGGAGGGTATTGTACTTACCGGGTCCGAGACGAGAGAGGCCACCATCCTACTAGTAGGCCGCCAGTCCCTTCTCCAAAATTTAAGAAGTTGGCCCCAGTGGTAGTCAAAGTTAAAGAAGACTTTGAAGTTAAGAGAACAACTGATATTAACGACAAAAGGCCTAAGTTCCCTGAAAGGAAATATGTTCTCAAGAAAGCCAAATTTGATGTTCCTCCAACATTGTTCAAAACATCTTGGCTCTCTGTCAAGTTGACACAAATTCTAGTTAGTATTCCTCCAACTCCAGTTGATCTAGTAGACACTTGTATTGATGTCCCAGTTGTCACAGTAGATAATCTCTCTGCCGCTAGTCAAGTTGATGTTCCGGTCATCGACCCTTGCTGATTCACCAGACAACTTTTATCAAATTCCATCTGTTGTTCCTGGGCTCCCTAGTCGGGGGTCTGAGGACTTTATCTTACATGATGTAGGAGCTATTACCCTCCAAGCTCCTGCATCGTCTGCTGAGGTATATGTCCCTCACCCAGTAGAGGATGCCACCCTTCTGACTACCAGTTTAGGGACAATCGAGGGGGAGGGGATATACTTGGATCAAAAGATGATTGATAAGTCAGTTTCAGAACCCAGACGGGATGATGATCCCAGACTACATGCCATCATCTCTAGACTACAACAAGATGAACTTTACGATATGCTGGAATATAAGGGTTACTTACCCATCGATCCTGAAGCAATAGGAGACAGACCGATCGATGAGGTAGTCCAGGAGATAAGGGACATTTTACGAAAGAAAGAAGGAACATCAACTTTTGACCCGGAGTAAGATGATTTGTTAATGGAAGATTTCTTAACTGGTAGCATCTGCATGGTTGAGACCCGTGGATCTACTAAAGAAACTGAACCAAGTAAACTCCGATTTGGCAAGGAGGAAGGTTCAGTTGATGTTGATTCAGATTCTGATGAGTCAGTGAGAGCTAGGGATGATCATCACATAAAGAACCTGGAAGCACAAGTGATAGAGATGTTGCTGCAGGTTAAGGAAATGCATGCACAGATAGATAAATCACAGCAAGCTTCCCTTAAGTTATATCAGTCTGCCTCCCAGTTAGTTGTTGATCAAGTAAAAAATGCAGAACTTTTTCCCAAGATTCCCGAGTCAGTTTCAACAGTTCCCCCTATCCAACAACCAGTTTTACCTGCTCCAATAGTCCAACCAATAGTTTATGCGATTCCTCCAACACCGGTCTAGAAAGATCTCAAACAACTAATTGAGGATCAGGTAAAGGAGGCCTTTGCCTGATATTACATAGCAAATATTTGAATCTTTATATATACTTGTATATAACACACGGATCAATTTGTTATATGCCTACCATGGAGTTCTTATGAATTTACATAGCTAATATTTGAATCTTTATATTTACTTGTATATAGCTCTTAAATATTTAAAGCACATCAAATGCTCCAAAAATTTGAAAATTTTAAAGTGGGATTCACCTTTTCAGGCATAAGTACTTATTTTGAAACTAAAGTGCTATATTAGTAAATATGAATGTTTATGTGTTAGACATATAAATTCATAAGAATTCTGTTGTATGTATATAAATCCCTCATTAAATAATGTTGAAGGGTTAGAAAGAAAATCAGTGTACTTAAGGTGACATGGATAGTGTTGGTTATGAGTAGTTGCAAACAAATAGGGATTACTGTTGTTACCTATCTGGCCTTCTTTCTGTTTGACTAGTTCCACAGTACCATTTATCTTTTTGAGTTGTTTTGTGAATTCTCTTTATTCTTATGTGGTATGAATTTTGTTTATATTTGCTACTCTTAGGCCGGGAATATACTAATTGATGCTGATGGAGCTGTTAAGCTGGCAGACTTTGGTGTAGCAGCTTGCATGTTTGACACTGGGGACAGGCAGCGAGCACGAAATACATTTGTGGGGACTCCATGCTGGTGCATTTTTAGATCCACGTTTTTCTCCTACATAATGCCCTAGAATATTAATTTTTGTTATAATATATTGTTTTACTATCATGTACATATATTTATTTTGCGTGGCCAACATTTGTTAATTTATTTGACTTTAACAGGATGGCTCCTGAAGTCATGCAACAATTACACGGATATGATTTCAAGTAGGTGGCTGGCTCCACTTCCCCGTCATAGCTGAACCCCTTAACTGTGCAAGCCTTTTCATGACTATTGATTGATTTTTTTATTTGCATTAAAATTCTTTCCATAGTATCTTTCTGATGTTTTAATTTATCAACAGAGCTGATATTTGGTCATTTGGCATAACAGCATTAGAACTTGCCCACGGACATGCTCCATTTTCTAAGTATCCTCCAATGAAGGTTTGCCTTAGTAGAAATAGAAACGGGGTTTTTATAAATTTATTTGCCAATTCTAGATACTTGAACACTTAATAATATGAATTGTTTTGGATCACTGTAGGTATTACTTATGACCTTACAAAATGCACCACCGGGTCTCGATTATGAACGTGACAAGAAGTTTTCTAAGGTCAATATCTCATCTTATCTGTAGGTTTAGTTCTTGAGGGGATTCAAACATTCCACCTCATTTTTGGAGGATTGTGGTGGTAATGCAACTGGAGCACTTGCTTGGCTGTAAATATACAATTATTTACTGTCATATCTAACAGTGTTTTTCTTTGCAGTCTTTCAAAGAGATGGTTGCTACATGCCTGGTGAAGGATCCAAAAAAGCGCCCCACTTCGGAAAAGCTTTTGAAGCATCATTTCTTTAAACATGGTCGTTCAAATGAATATCTAGCACGAGCTATTCTTGATGGCCTTCCTCCACTTGCAGATCGTTTTAGGACATTAAAGGTTTAAATTGACATGGCTTGTAATAGAAACCTCATTGCAGTTTATACAATTTTTTTCTTATTCGTTTAGGGAAGAGAGGCCGACATTCTTCTGAATAGGGCTGATGAGGACAAAGAGCAACTATCACAGGTAAAATAGATTTCTTGATCCTTGAAAATTAAATTTCCAGCAAGCATTTCATCATTACTCCTCTTTCTCTCTGACACCAAAGTGAGTGCTAAGCTATCCGAATGCATTTTTAAATTATTTCCTAATAGAGTGTTTATTGTTTTAATCTAAGCTCCTTTTAAATTGTTCCCTTTAATGTGGAAGGCTTTTGATGAGGTAAATCTCATCCAAAATTTACTAAATCTAATACTCTTGTCATTGTCTTATGGCACTTGACATGCCAAATGAGTGCCAAATTATTTTGTATATAATATACATATACGTAAAATGTTACGTGTAATTTTTTTAGCAGTTTTAAACTGCCTAGATTTTTTAATTATTTGATTGTAGATTTGTATTTGAGGGGGAAAAATAGTCCCCTGGCTATTCACATGTGGCAAATTTTGTCTTAGAGTATCATTTTTCTTTAATTTAGCCCCTCGATTATTTGTAATTGATCTTAAATACTTCCTCAACAACTAAATTTAGATTAATTTTATATCGTTGGGAACTAAATTGGGATTAATTTTGTATCCCAATTTCCATCAATTTCTACTTGAGGGACTATTTGGGAACAATTTTCCATATTTGAGGGACCAAATTGGCGAATGTGATACTTTGAGATTAACTTTGTCGCATACGAATAGTCGGTGGATTGATATATATCAATTAACTTCTCAAAATATTTATTTGCCTATTTTTTGTTTTGACTCTTTTAGTCTCCCTGGCCCTTTTATTTTTCACTACACACGTGTTTGCTCCTAAGGTATTTTACCATCTTACTTATCCTCAAAATTGTAAGGTCTGCTAGTATAAGAAGTTGTAGCATTTTTTTTTAATCTTTTTTCTTTCACAGTTGATCATTCTTTAATATTTAAATAAATTACATGCATTATGAGTGTAATAACTTTTTTTTTAATTGTAATTTAGTCATATGCATTCATGTGTCAATAAAATTAGATATCTTAAAAAATTATTTTTAATGGAGGTTTGGTTAGCAATCTATCCCCTTTGATAAAAACTACACTTTAACCTTCTGATCTAATTTTTATTTTAAAAATATTTTATCTTTTGCCCAAGGGTTGGGATTTTTTCACATAGGTGGGATTCGAATGCTAGACCTTGGTAACAACTTAACAAAGATTTTTTGATAGACTGAATAAGTTGGCATCCATGATCAACTAAGCTTTTTGATATTACTCTTAACATAATTTTTATTTTGGTTTAATTTAATCTATCTATTAAACATAAAGTTTACTTCTAACTTGATTTAAGATATTCTATGGTATATGATTTTTGATGAAGATGGAGCTTTCAATTTAAACTAGATGCAAGAAATCTATTTAAAAAACATATTTATCTTAAAACAACTATTTACTATGGTCGATGAAAATTGAAACTTAGAAATTCATTTTTGACCAAAGAATTATGATATTCTACTAGAAACTAATGAAAGGAAAGTTGAGAAATACAAGTCATACAAATGATTGAAATTTCAGACAAAAGTAATAAAATTTGCTCCGAGAAAATCTAACAAAAGTAATATTTATTTCAAAGAATAATGAAAAATGATTAGAAGAAAAAGGGGAGGGAGGAGAGACTCAAAGAGTTTTGTTTAAATTGCTCAAATCTCTAGTAATAATCCTCATGAAATCGCATAAGTAATAAAAAACACTGTTTGTGGAAGGAACAGCTAGAGATCAGACTAACGAAGGCACAATCAACCACTCCATATTTTCTATAGTTTTGCATAAAAATTTACGCCAGCCTCATTAATGAAACTGTAGAATCCACTCAACAAAATAACGGTAGGAATGCAAATTACTGAATTCATGGATAAGTAGTTGCAATAGCAGTTAATTGATGCTAAAATTGATAGTAACACTACAATAGAAATCTAACCAGGTTTAGGATCAAGTAACCAGCTGTAGGAACAAATAGCCGTAACATGCAACAAAAACAATAAGAATTACGGCCACAATATAACGCAGTAGTATCATAGGGACATATATATAAGCTCTCATTAACTTAACTATATGATTAAAAGTGAATTTTAAAAACATTAATTACAGTTTAAAATTGCAAAAATTGAAATTTCAAATTGATTTTCTAACACAAACATTTTGCATTTTTTATTTTTGTCTAAATGAGACGAATCACAGTCGTGCATTATCTGCATATCATGACCAGTGCTTGAAAAGTGGGCAATTCACGTTATGTTTTTAGTCATAGATTCATAAAGAATGAAATGGGATGTCATGGAATCATAGTGTGATTTTTTATAGTGGTGGTGATAACTAAACTGTTCTATAGATTCGAGTTTACAATGGGAAAGTAGACTCAAGAAAATGAGTTTACTGTATCAAAGTTTAGGATGCTTAAGCTGTATGTAACGAAACTACTAATGATATAATGCATAATTAGTACATTTGATCAAATCTTAGAAGATTGTAATGGAAAACAGATGATATGGTTTATGCCCTTTTATTGCAGAATTGAGGAACTACATATAGGTGGTAGACAATTGAGTATCAGTATCTGTGGGAGAATTTAGAAGCCCCTTCCCTATTTGCAATTTTGCATATGCGGCTCTCTTTGTTTCAATTTATTGGGTTGTGTCCTCACTCCTTTTTATTTATTTATTTATTTGTTTTGTGGTTTTGTTCTCTGTTGTGGGCTGCAGCATCTACTTCTTCCCTCCACTACCATCTCACCTCCCTTTCAAGATAGTTTTTGCCTCAAATTTTATGGCTTTGCCTGTTATTTGTAGCAGTGAGATGCAGTGTTGTTTTTCAAGCATTTCTTTGATTCTCTCCTTTATGTGTCATTTTTCTATACTATTTGGTGGGGGCAAGAAATATAGGGGAGCCTATACCCCTCGCCCGCACGAATAAGAATACCGAAACGACCCACTAAATCACGAAATGACGAAGAAGAAGGGGAAGAGGAACAAATTCTTACATTTCAAATCTAAGACCGACTTAGAAATTAAAAACACAAAATTACAACGACTTACAAAATCGACTCGAAATCAAAAGACACCCTAAAGTTGCTTCGCAAGAGAAGAGAGATACAGGTGGAGTGGCACTTGCGGAGAGACGAAAGAGATAAGAAGTCGAGACGGAAGGTTGGAAAGAGCTCGCAAGATTTCCGGAGGGGATGAGAAAGAAGACGGACAAAGCTCGCAAGCTTTTCCATGAAACCCGCAGGTTTACATTTCCAAAAATCACATATCATTCACTCTCTAAAATAATACAATACCCCCCATATATATAGGTATGAAAGGGGAATACAAAGAGACTCCTAATAAATTCCCATAGGAATTCTAAAAGACAAACATTAAAAACTTAATTGCTTTTTTCATAAAAAACTAACCCAAGCCAAAGAATCGAAGCAGCCACCGCGGGAGACAAGGAGGCCGCACGGAACCGAGGAGCCACAGCCACGGGAAAGAGCCCACGCACGGAAAACCAGCGGCCGACCAGAAATCCAAGAGGCAAGGCACGGAAAACAGCAGCCCAAGGGTGGAAGCCAAGGAGCCACCGCATGGGAAAAGACATTTCTTGGAATTCCAAAAGCCGGTTTGGAATTCCAAGAGACCTACATAATTAAAAACATAAAAAGTACATTTAATATAAGATAAATATGAACTAAAATCATAGCTAATAATGAGCTAACCCTTAGTTCAATAAATGAACTAAAGACCAGCTCATAAATGAGCTAAAATTTCAGCTCAAATTGATTGAGCTTGTAAACTCGGGGGAAGCCAAAAATCAATTTATTTTGGGCTTGAGTTGACCCCCCTTTGTTTACATCAGATTCTCCCCTTCTTGAAGAACTCATCTC
>NW_021319113.1:1454628-1469804 GCF_001605985.2 Dendrobium catenatum | reverse complement strand
TCGATGAGTTAGCTTTGGTTTTTTGGGGTTGAGACGGTGCATCCCAATTCCATTTGCATCAAATCCTTTCCATACTTTCTGCATGATTCTCATCTCGTTCTTTTCAGAAATCGATCTGTAAAACGCTGCTTTGTTCTTAAATTACCTTTAATGTTACGTATTGCATCCTGATAGAAGCTTTTCACGAATTCATATTTCCAGAGGGATGTTTTGACTTTGATGGAATATACCTATCATAGAAGTGCTTCAAATTTCTCAGGTTTGCTTTCTTCTGTTTTTTTTGATCTTTTTTCATTTTTTTAACTGACTCAAAAACTCAAAGACTCACAATTCTTGTTAGAGACTCAAAAAGACTACACAAAGCTCTAAATAACGAATTGAAAACTTAACAAACAAAATAAAAATTTGACATTACAACTTGACAACACAACCTAGGACTAAATCCTAATTGCTCTGTATACACAATTGGTGGGGGGCAAGAAATATAGAGGAGCCTATAACCTCGCCACGTCATGAATAAGATACCGAACAAAGACCCCCGACTTAAATCCACGAAATATGACGAAGAAGAAGGGGACAGAAGGAACAACACTCTTACATTTACAAATCTATAGACCGACTTAGAGATTAAAAAACAAAATTACAAACGACTTACACAATCGACTCGAAATCAAAAGACACCCTAAGAGTTGCTTTACCAGCAGAAGGGGTTATAAGTGGAAGTGAGCAACTATGCGGAGAGAACGAAAGAGATTAGAAACGAGCGGAAAGGTTTGGAAAAGAGCTCGGCAGATTTCGGAGGGAGATGAGAAAAGAAGTAACGGACAAAGCCGCAGCTTTTTCCAGAAACCGCAGTTTTACATTTCCAAAAATACACATAATATTCACTCCTCTAAAACAATAACAATACCCCCATATATATAGGTATGAAAGCGGAATAACAAGAGACTCCCTAATAAATCCATAGGAATTTCTAAAAGACAAAACATTAAAAACTTATTGCTTTTTTTCATAAAAAAACACTCAAAGCCAAGCGAACCAAAGCGAGCACACCACGGGAGACGGAGGCTGCACGGAACCGAGGAGCCACAACACAGGGAAGAGCCAACGCAACGGAAACAGCGGACCGCCGAAATCAAAGAAGGCAAGGCACGGAAACACAGGCCGGCCAAGGGGGAAGCCAAGGAAGCACCGCATAGGTGAATATCATATTCTTGGAATTCCCAAGCCAGGTTTGGAATTCCAAGAGACCTAAATAATTAAAAAATAAAAAGCTTAAAAAGTAACATTTATATAAATAAATATAACTAGAAATCATAGCTAAATAATGAGCTAACCCTTAGTAATAAATGACTAAAGACCCAGCACATAAATGATCTAAAATTTAGCTCAAATGATGAAGCTTGTAAACCGGGGAAGACAAAAATCAATTTATTTTGGGGATTGAGTTGCCCCATCCTTTTAGTCTAACACCACTAAATTGTTGTTTTATAGTTATCTGGCTTCCATATTTTTCTGTTGCCAATTAGTGCGCGTTCAGTAGTGCTAATTTTCTGAAGAATGAGATAGCAAAAAGGTGTTAGATCCGTGGTCCAGCCGTCAAGCGGGACCGGTTCACGGAGGAAATCGCGAACAGGCGGGATTTCCGACCTATCGGAAAGGAGAACGAAAGCGGAGCGACACGCAATTCAACAGACCGCGTTTTAGGAAGGATTTTTGGGAAAGTGTTCAGAGAGAAATTTGAATGTAGGGGCTGTATTATGGGATTTCCATTTTGATTTGTTATGCCATTAATAGTTTAATTTTTTCTAGGTATTTGGACAATCTTGAATTTGGCTGAAATTTGAGAATCTCGTAGAAATAAGAGATTTCTTCATGGGCCTAGCAGGCGTCTAGAGATTATGGGAAATGAATCACTCTCTCGAAATTGAGGATACAGTATATTTGCTAATTTCCTTGCAATACTAGTATAAACACAAGTTTTTCTCGGATTTTCTGGCAGTTTTTTCCTTGCTTTCCCTACTGTTTTTGGCGTATTTTTCTGCTGTGGACAGCAATTTTACATTGGAGTCTACTTGATTGTTTTTGGTGAGAAACATTGAAATCAAGTGTTTCCTATCAATTGTATCAGAAGCAGTCGATTATGGGACCACCGGACAGGCTGAAATTACTGGAAATTCAGCAAGTTTTAATCATTTCCGGAAGTGATATTATTTGAGATCCATTGGGGAAGAAAGATGGCGGAAGAAGGTTGAAACATCTTGGAAGGCGAAAGTCGGTCAACAAGTTGAAAGCAGTATTTGGAAGGGAAGAGATTCTTCAAACTTAAAAATCAAATCAAACTCCAACAATGAAAAAGGTGAGGGGAAGTTCACAGCAATGGAAGGAAATATTTGAAAGAAACGAACTTGAAACTGAACCAATCTGCGACATGGAAGTAAGAGAGATCGACCGGACCAGGCCAATGGCATGGGAGGAAATCGAACCGACTTGCGGGGGAGGAGAGAATGTGGAGGTAGGAGTATTTCCTACGAGGAAGAGAACGACAGATGTCTCTGAACTTTATGAAGCCACCTTTCGATGGGAGTTAAGAGACTGTAGGGAGCATGGGATATGACAGAAGGGAGGGCTGAATTTTGCTAGGGAGAAGAGAGGGGTTAGAAGCGTTGAACTATGCAGAGGTGTTGAATTCGAAGAATTCGAGCTTAGCGTCGAGAGGGGGGGATTTTAAAAGGAAAAAGAAAGGAGGAAGTTATGAACGGTATGCAGAAACCGGCTCGTCTGTCCATCCGATTTGAAAAGGTAATTCAAGCGTCGAGGTGAAAATGAGGTTTGAAGGGAGGAATTAAGGAGAGTATGAAAGAAGGGGTTTAGAGTATAGAATTTCGTAACAGGATGGGACGATCGGGACAATTGGGAACGACCTCCTCTGAGGGGAATGGGGAGGCTTAATGGAGGTAGTATACCGGGGAGATCCAAGGTGAGGAATTAGAAGATGCCATTTTCTGAGGGGTGTAGAATCTGACCGGGCCATGTTTTTTTGGGCTAGGATCCTAACAAGGTGGAAAGTAGAGGCGTTACTTTGGCGGGGTCACTGGGTTGACCAAGAGGATTTGAGAGCCTTTGAAAAAAAACCCGGGCCTTGTATCTGAGCGAGGTATTGTAAGGTTCCTGGACAGGAATCAGGCTTTGGGCGAAATAAATTGGTCAGCAGTGATTGGCCTTAGGGTGAACAATGGAACTATATAGGTAATTGATTCAATGTTGTATGAGGTACTACATTATTTGTATGATACGCTGGGAGAAGCCTAATCGAGTGTCGTCGGCTGAAATTTGAGATCTCTTAGATTTAGATTTCTTTGGGCTCTAGCGGCGTCTAGAGATTTGGGAGAGATCGATCCTCCTCTCGAATTGAGGATCAATTGTATCTTTGCTATTTCCTTGCAACTACTAGTAAAATACAAGTTTTTTCTCGGATTTTTCTGCAGTTTTTCCTGCTTTCCTACTGTTTTTGGCTGTTTTTCTGCTGTGGACAGCAATTTTACATTGGATCTACTTGGTTTTGGTGAGAAACACTTGGAAATCCAAGTGTTTCCTATCAAAAGGTTTTTAATTTTTCAAGAATCTGTGAATGTTTGCTGTTCGGCCTTAACTTTGCTGGTGATTTTATTTCTATGTGGCTTTGCGCTGCTACTCTGTTTGCTTTTTTGTGGTTAGTGTACGTTTTGCTTACTTGTCTTATTGCTCTGTCCTTCTGTACGAGGCTGCTTGCTAGCTTTTAGGTGATTTCTTATTGTTTACAGAGCAACATCGCATCTAGCTTTTAGGTGATTGCTTATTGTTTACATAACAACATCTTTTGACGGCTTAAAGTTTCAAAGTGCTTATTAATATTTGATGTAATATGTGAATTTTTACAATAATTTTATTTTTCTATGGAGGTGGCAACGATTTAATACCTTGTAATGTTTTCTTAGTTTTATTGTTTAGGTTGTCTAAAATTCTAGGCTTTTTTGCTTTGTTTGTGCTTTGTACTTTGAAGAATATATTGCCTTTGAGCGTTGCATTGCGCCTTGCACGTTGGCAGCACTAGATGATATGTTCAGTGATGATTAGATGTACTTGGCATATTGGACTTTTGTAGCTATGTCAGAAATGAGAATTAATAGGAATTAAAGTTTTAAAGAGAGGATTTTCTGTCCCCATTCATCCGTTTCTCTGTTGTTTGTTGTATTCCTTGCATTATTTTTATTGTTGTTAATTTTGCCCCCTGCACAATTGATTTGGAGTCCTGTTTTATAGAAATGACAAAAAATCATGTGGTGTTGCAGCGTGAGTACATCCGAGGCATCAGTGCTTGGAATTTTAATATTGAAGACTTGAAATCCCAGGCAGCCCAAGTTAGTATTCAAAATAGTTTATATTTGGCATGATTATTATATTATATTGGATGCGTATTGATTGAAGTTATTTGCAGATCCAAGAGGAGACGCCCAATTTAGAATTAGATGTGAATCATCGTACTAATTATGCAAATGATTCTGTACAGCAGATTGCTTCTTATGAAACAGATGATGTTGCCAATGTTGTCACATCAAGGAAGGTAAAATGGCAACTAAAGTGATTCCAGAGTATATACTATTATCTTTTGAAAGATTTTAGTTAATTTTGTTTTATTTATGCTAGTTGATAACCATTAATGTTGTTTAATACTATTTCTCTTTATTAGGAAAAGTTTCAAGATCTTCAAGATTTTGATGGTCTTCTCAGCACTGCCTTTCCTATTCGTCCTCTTAAAGCACTTGAGTATGCTATAATGGTTCTATGTTCATTTTAAGATATGTGTTTTCAATTTGTTGATTCATTTGTTTCTTTCAACTTGAGTTACTGTGGGTGACCTTTTCAAGTAGCATAAACTTGGTTGAAAATGAGTAATTGATCATGCTTTGCTAAATGCAGATGAATTGATAATGCTATATTTTATTTGTAATAACTAGCAATAATATTTTAAATTTGACTGGTAATACATTTATTCTGTAGAGGCTATTTTGATGTTCCTGAGGATGAGATCAAAGATGCAAGCCCCAATGGGCAGGTTGGCATGCAGTTGGATTCAGAACCACTAATCCTTATGAATCAGGGATCACATGAAGTCAATTCAGAAAGTAAAAATACTCGTGCTGAGAATTTAGAAAACAGCACTTTCGTGGTCAAACACTTGGATGTTTCTGGACGGCAGAAAGTTTTTAGTGGTTCACTTCTACCAGAACATCTACTTTCACATGCAAGGAATACTGCTCTACCCACCGAGAGGTAAACTTATACTTCACAGTAACGTTAACATTAAGAATATAGTTTTTATGATTAACTTTTCCTTTTATGAGGAAAAGAAAAGCGACATACGTTTTTATGTTTCTCTTTCTCTGTTGAGCTTTCATACTGCTTGTGTTTCCAGGACATTATGACATGGACGGACTAGAAACTGCAAATTGGTTCACATTATTTTAGTTAAATTATGTGATCCCATTAAGTCTTTGTATTTGTTAGTCATTCAAAAGTTCGAGGCTTCTCATTGGAAAATTTACCCCCTTATTTGTTTATTAATATAGTATGTTTGTATTGAAATGAATCCTATACGTTGTTGTTAGACCGGCCCAGGATGGGCCGGTTGGACCGGTCCAGCAGGGACCGGTCCGCGTCTACGCGAGACGCACGCGAGAGAGCCGAACGGGCGGAAACGGCTCTGCCGTGAGCCGTGGAGTTTAGGAGGGAAATTTTGAACGTAAAAGGCTGTTTTAGGAAGTTTATGATTGTCCTTTATGATTAATTTTGTATAATTAGGAGTTTGGGGGGAATTATCTCCTCATCTTGAATTTGAGTTTTCTCTTTGAGATCTAGGTTTTGTTTTGGGCTCTTGGCTTCGCCGGAGACTTTGGAGAGTACGTTCTTCCTCTCGAATCGAAGAACAAATTGTATCTTTGCTATTTTCATCATCTACTAGTAAAATACCGGTGTTTTCTCCTAGTCTCCAGCAGTTTTCCTCGTTTTTTCTACTGTTTTGGGCTGATTTCCTGCTGTGGACAGCAGCTCGCCTTGAGTTTTGTTGCTAAAGTGATTAGGGAATACTTGAAATCAAGTATTTCCTATCAGTTGCCTAGGACATATCAATTACAATCAAAATATACTCATGTGATCTGAAATTCTGCATAGTTGTTTATGACCTTTCAATCTTTAGTTTGAGCTACTCATTATTTGAAAAATTTTTTAGCTGTAGCTTTGATAGAATATTTAGTCTAGCATAAAATGTTTGTAACGATTTTGCTGGTATCTTCCTTTTTTCTTTTGTTGGCTGATGAGTTTGATTACTTCTTTGAAATTCTTGAATAATATATGAATTTTTTAGTGTGAGCATTTTAGATTGATGTTGATTCATGAATTCTTTAATTATCCTCAAGTGCTTTTTATTAAATTTTAGGGATGAATTACACCAGAAGTATCATAGCGAAAAGAATTACAGTGGGCCCTTATTAAGTCGTCATTCCTCCAACCATTCATCTGGTCTGAACTTTAACTTGTTGCTTCTTCATATTTTTCTAGTAATATGAAATGCTTTCAGTTCATAGTTTATTTTAAAATGCTGATTCTTATTTCCTCCTGGAAACAATAATGTCATGGTTATGAAGTGAATTTGAATGATGAATCATCAGAAGGACGAGTTTTTCAACGTAAGGGGCGTTTCAAGGTTACTTCATCAGATGCTGGAAATAAGGTATGCATTATTTACAAAGTAGAACTCTAACGATTAAAACAAGGTATTTGGCTCGCAGGCTGGACTGTTAGTATTGATGGTCTTATGAGCTCACTAAAAGAGCTTAGGCAATATCATAATAACGTTTTTGACTTTAGATATTGATGTTCTTTTCGCTCTAGTTGTCAAATGTACTGTGTTAACATTACTGTTCTAAACATCCGGTGGATTGTAAGCCCAAATCAAGCCCTTGATAACAATGGCGTTTTTGTGCACTTGCTGAGGCTCATAAAAATTTGGTGGATGGATTTCTTGTTATCATTCGTAATACATGTAACCTATTTTGGTAACTTAAATTTCTGCCATGTACGCTAGTAAATTGAGTGATGGGTGGTGGTTAGAAAAAGTTTTCTTATGCATGTCTTCTACAACAACAACAACATCATCAAGCCTTTATCCCACTACGTGGCGTCGGTTACATGAATTTATTTTCTCCATTATGTCATGTTAAGAGTCAAATTCTCATTTAAATCTAATAAATGAATGTGATTTCTAATATTCTCTCACCTAGTCTTTTTAGGTCTATCTCTACCTTTCTTTAGATAAGCCAAATTTAATACATATACTTTCCTAACAAAGTCATCAGAAGGCTGCCATTTTATGTAACCAAACCATCTTAGGCGGCTCTCTCTAATCTTATCTTGCACAGGAGATATTCCATCCTTTTAACGTATATGCTCATTTCGTATCCTATCTCTAAGAGTAAAGTCGCTCATCCACCTAAGCATCCTTGTCTACGCAAGACTTAATATTATGCTTCTCTTTTAATGACCAAAATTTTGCACCATAAAGCATTGCAGGTCTCACCACCGTCTTATAGAATTTTCCTTTTAAGTTCGAGGGAGACTTTTCTATCACACAACTAGCCTGGTGTATTCAGCTCCCGCTCTAGTCTTATCAACAAGAAGAATATTATCAACAAAAAGCATACGCCAGGGTATAACCTCTTGCAAATGTCTAGTGAGAACATCTATGACTAAATCAAAAAGATATGGGCTTAAGGCTGATCCTTGATGTATATCTTCTGCAATTGGAGAATATTTATTTTGTAACAAAAAAATCTTTTAGCTTTTGGAGAATATTACAAAATATTTATTTTGAGAAATGATTATATTGGGTGAGTTACACGGGTTGCATCAAATAGTTTTGTTAAGGCTAATGATGATGACAACAATGTTATATTTCTTAAACTTTGGTAAGTTGCAAAATTATTTGGGCATTCTTTAATTTTGGAAAATAGTTTAAGTTCTCATGCGATTGCCAATATGTAGAGGGCGGGCTTGGAACAATGTTTAGGTTTCTTTTTTTTCTTTGGTGACCTGGAGGCCATGGATTCAATTCATAAAAGCAGCCTTATGCAATGTTAAGAGGAAGGTCGTGTATGCCAATCCCTTCCAGACCACACATTGGTTGGAGCCTCATGCACTTGATATGTTCTATTACACAAATATTGCCACATGGAAAATATTGATTTTAAATTTTATCAGTATTGGGGCCAAATTTTATCAAAATATTAATGTGCCAACTAAAAGATGTCAGATGAGTGGAGAAGGGGTGTGTTAATTCCTATTTTTAAGGATAAAGGTGATGCACAAGAGTGTGCAAAATATAGGGGAATTAAGTTGACATGGCATGCTTTAAAATTTCGTGAGAGAGTTATTGAGCATATGTTACGACATGCTACTAATGTTTCTCGAAATCAATTTGGATTCATGCCAAGTAGGTCTACTATGGAAGCTATACATTAATTGAGAGGTTTGATGGAAACGTTTTGGGAGAATAAGGAGGATCTACATATGATATTTAAAGCTTATCATAAAGTTCAAAGAAAAGTGCTATGGAGTGTTTTAGAAAAGAAAGATGTTAATAATACTTATACTCAAGTCATTAAGGATTTGTATGTGGTAGTTGTTACTTGTGTTCAAACACAGGGAGGTTGGACCAAGTATTTTCCTATTTCAATTGGATTACATCAAGAAGGTCAACCTTAGGGTCTAAAGATTTTCGTTTTGAGTAGATCTAAAACTGAATATGGAGTGTAATTTTAGTAATAATAGATCTAGTGGGGGGATTGTGATTGGGCGATCAAGTTATTAATAAGAGTGCATATTTTAGATATCTTGGGTCTATTGTTCAAAGTGATGGTGAAATAGATGGGGATATTATTAGTAGAATTCAAGTTGGATGGTTGAAGTGGAGGAATGCATCGTGCTTGTTGTGTGATAGAAAAGTCCTCTTTAAACTTAAGGGAAATTTCTATACGATGGTGGTGAGACTTGCAATGCTTTATGGTGCAGAATGTTGGCCATTAAAAGAGAAGCATAATATTAAGTGATATTAAGTGTTGTAGAGATGTGATGCCCAGGTGGATGAGTGGCTTTACTCTTTGAGACAAGGTACAAAATGCGCATATACGTGAAAAAGTTGGAGTAGCTCCATTGGAAGATAAGATTAGAGAGAGTCGCCTTAGATGGTTTGATTATGTAAAATGGTGGCCTGTCAATGACCTGGTTAGGAGAGTAGATGTATTAGATTTGACTTATGCTAAGAAAGGAAGAGGTGAACCTAAGAAGACTTGGTTAGAAAATATTAGAAATGATATTTCTTTATTAGATTTAAATGAGCATTTGACTCTTAATATGACACAATAAAGAAAAATGATTCACATAACCCATCGTATGTAGTGAGATAAAGGCTTGATGTTGTTATTGTTTTTGTTGTAGTTGGATTACATCAAGGACCAGCTTTAAGTACGTATCTTTTTTCTTTAGTCATGAATGTTTTTACTTGACATTTGCAGGAGGATGTACCCTGAAGTATGCTTTCTGCTGATGATATTCTTCTTGTTGATAAGACTAGAGAGGGAGTTCAAGGTAAACTTGAATTATGGAGGTCAACCTCAAGAGTATAAAGGTTTTCGTTTGAGTAGATCTAAAACCAAATACATGGAGTGTAATTCTAGTAGTAATAGACCTGATGGGGGATTGTGATTTTAGGCGATCAAGTCATTAATATGAGTACACATTTTAGATATCTTGGGTTTATTGTAAAGAGTGATGGTGAAATAGATGGTGATATTATTAATAGATTTCAAGTTGGATGGTTGAAGTGGAGGAATGCATTGGGCCTATTGTGTGATAGAAAAGTACCACTCAAAATTTTGGTAAATTTTTTTAAGATGGTGGTGGACCTGTAATACTTTATGGTATAGAATGTTGGCTATTAAAAGAGAAGCATACAATTAAGTTAAGTGTTACAGAGATGAGGATGCTTAGATGGATGAGTGGCTTTACTCTTATAGATAGAATGTGAAATGAGCATTTATGTGAAAAGGTTAGATTAGCTCCAGTGGCATATATGATTAGAGAGAGTCACTTTAGATGGTTTTGTCACATAAAATGTTAACCTTCTAATGACTTGATTAGGAGAGTTGAAGTATTAGATTTTGCCTATGTTAAGAGTGGTAGAGGTATATCTAAAAAGACTTGGTTAGAAAATGTTAGAAATGACATTTTTTTATTAGATTTAAATGATAATCTGACTCTTAACATGATGCAATGAAGAAAAAGGATTCATGCAGTCGACTTCTTGTAGTGAGATAAATACTTGATGATGTTATTGTATTATTGTTGTGCCAATCAACTAAAAGTGTAGCATTATATATAAAATTAGTTAAAATCAAAGCAATTAATGCATTAAAAGATAGGTAAGTGCAAATTTTTATTCATTTTATTGAATTTAATCTACTGAGAAGAGAGTATATCTAATGCGTGGGATTATCCAAAAGAAACAATATTCATGCTAAAAATCTCCCATGTATAAATCATTTTTAGTTGGGATTTAGGTTGTGATTCCCTTATAATCACTTAAATGAACTTATTTTTTGAAGCATTCATTATTCATTTATGGAACATTTGCATATTCTTATTCATTTGTTATTTCTGAAGGTGAAAATTCCTACACTTCACAACATAGTTATGTAGATAGGGATAAAGCACACAATGCTTAAGAGGAGATACCTCAACACTTAACAATTTTTTCAATAGCGTGATGTTTAGATGCTTGAGAACTACATGTTGGAAGAGCGAGAAAAAATGTGGGTTTATGTTTAATAAAATACTTGAATGCTTGGTTTTTTTGCTTGGATTAAAAGGATATTTATGTGCTAAAACCACGTGCAAAAACTTAACTAGTCATTGCTCAAAGTAACATAATAATCGTCATGTATGTTAAGATTTGTACTAGCCATTATGTCGGGCAATGGATGAATTATATATATATGTTATTTACAGAACTTATTATCGAGAGACCAGCCATATATTCAGTCGAATAACCGTATTTATTTAAGATTAGGTCTTAAGGGTCAACTTGAATGTGTCCATAACTAGAGTTGCAAGCAACATAAGTGAACACTGACTTGTCTGTCTATTTACATTCATGAGCACAATCGTATGTTATTTAACAAATAACTCACCAAGAGCTGAATGAAATACCCATTTGATTATGATTTTTTTTTTTGGTAACTTATTCTATGTTATGATATCAATATTCTTATTTTATATAGACTTAAAATTTTTTTTAGTGTTAATAGAAGTATAAGTATCATAAATTTTTGAGCAAATAGTTAGATGGATAGATTAAATATCTCATCTATTTATTTACATCATTACCATTCTATATATTATTTAGTTAGCTTGGTCAACGCTTTATTACGATGTCAACTCGATAATTGAATGTGCTTGAAGAAGAATTTGAAACTAGTGTCATGTTCCAGCTCTAATTGAGCTTGATAATAAAATATGAACTAGTATGAATGATGTAGTATTTAGTTTGACTTATTCATTTTCATCCTAATCCTTAAGACAAAGCATGTATAGTCATCGGGCTCATATGTATGATTTAAGCTCATTATACATTTTTTATTAAAACCGATAAACATATCTGTTTAATAAGTTTTTTAGAATAGGTGGAAAATTTTCATTTATATTTTCCCATAATATATACTTTTTTGGTAAGAACATTTTTTGAGAAAATTTTGAAAGTAAATTTTTCGAAAGAAAGAATTTAATAATAGGCATTAAGTTGATTATCAGTTTTAAGCTAGTAATAATGAGCTGAAGTCCCTCTTATCTATCAAGAATTTACATAAATTCCCTAAGAAAAAGGAAGAAACAATTAGAGTTAACTCAAATATGTCTGGAATTCTCAAAATAGTAAGTAAGCTAATTGGAGCTAGCACAATTTAGGTGAGAAACATAAATACTCTCTCAAGATGTCTAAATTGTCATGGCATCCTCCAAGTGCCGTTGATGTATTTGTGTTGTTGGACTTGGTCAGTTGGGGTAGCTGTTGTTTTCTTGTCACTATAATGTGCTTTTTCCTTCAAGGTTGCGATATTCAGACTAGACATAGAACCGAAAGAAGGAGAGGTTCAATATTCAATGGTTTGACTAGGGTTGAATTTTTATTATAAATTTTCATTTATAAATTATTAAGATGAGATCATTTATAGTTAATGAATAAATAAATAAATAATTTTATAGTATATAAATAATAAATAACAACAACAACAACAACAACATCAAGCTTTTATCCCACTACGTGGGGTCGGCTACATGAATCCTTTTTCTCCAAAAGTATATAAATAATAAATGAAATATATAATTTATTAACATTGTTAATTAAGAATAAATGCTATTTACATGATAAAGGTTTAGTTAAAAATTCTATTTTAAAATATATATTGTATGTTGTAAACTTGAAAAGCAAGAACTTCAACTTTTTTAGTCTCACATCACTTAGGGAACTTCCTCTTGGAAATGTGAACACTTTATATTGCTTTTGAGTTTGGATGGGGTAAGAAACCATGCTTTCCTTCTTATTATTTTTGGTATTGGTTGGAAGTAAGTTATATTAACTCATGTAAAGATGTGCATTATTAGGATAAAATTGTAAAATTGAATCAATCTCATTTAATAAGTTTGGTTCGGTTGTTGTAGTATTAGTTTGATTATTAGTTGTATTTTTTCGTTTTTCCAATTTTTTGTTATTGGTTTACTTCTTGGTTTTGTAAAGTTGATCTAACTACAAATTGATTATCTTCAAATATTAAATTAACAAAGCCCATTAACTATAAATAAACAAGTAATAAAAATATCAACATGAATATTATTTACTCTACATGACAAACTTATAAATTTTAGGCTTTTAGCAAAGTTTAATTGGCATTTTTTAACACATGTTATTTAAGCTAAAAATAATTAATTTCATTGCTATAGTTAATTGCATTTTGGTTCCAAAACCAAGCAGAACTGACAATTCGAAAAAAATTGATTGGTTCAGTTTTCAAAAATTAATAACCAAAATCAATTGGTTTAGCTAATTCATTTGACAAATTGACCAAACTGACCAACACCCCTATTTTCAGGGTTGTGATTGAGCTCTCTTTTGTGCAGCATCAGTAGATCGTTTTTCTCATTCACTTTTATGACAATCATTTGTACTTGTCTTTCATGTGATGTATGAAGTTTTACCACAAGGACTCATCTTTGTTATGAAGTTCTACTATCAGGATGACCCTATGACATTTCGATCTCTTTTGTTGAAAATGTTCGCTTATAACCCTCTCATTAGGGTCTTATTTTGTTTGTTCATCTGTTGGGTTGTTCTAGAGCATGGTCGTTCATGTATTATATTGACCATAACTCATTGAACTGATCATTTAATTTGATATAACCTTCTATTTCCGCTAAAAAAAAAAAAAATCAAGAAAGAAACATATTGATGTTAAAAGGAGAAAAATTAGAAAGTTGTACCTAGTGTATGGTGCTCCCACTTCTATAGGGTATGAAGAGTTAATATAAAGAATAAGGAACATATTGGCGCATTGGTGAATGATGCACGTCAATAAGGCATGACCTAACTATATAAACAATTTGCAAAAGTGTGAGTTTCGTAAATATATTTAATAATAAATTGTCTTTATTTAGAAAATGTAATCGATTCTCAATTATAGGCAGACATAGTTCATTTTGTGAAATAAAGAAGTGTGACCTACTGTCTCAAGATCCTACCTATATAACTTTTGTGTAAGGGTTGCTGCAAAGAATGACTTGGGTGCAATGGTAGTATGGTACATAATATGTCAGTGCGGTATCTATATGAACAAAGTGCAAAAGAATGAATGCTTGCAAGATATTTAATAGTAAGTTGTCATCCTTTGGAAAATGTAACTGATTCTCAATGATGAGCTTGCCTAGTCTCATTTTATGAAATAAATAAAATGAAACTTTGGATGATTTTGATGTAGAAATATAAGTTAGTTTTGGTAAAATTAGCCGCTATTTTTTCAGGATTTGTTAACTACATCAATAGTTTTGAGAAGCAACATAAATTAGCTAAAAAACGGCACACATTCTTTTGAGACTGCCAACTTGATCTTTTACATTTGTTTCTTAGGTAGCAACATTGGTCAATCCAGCAGTTGGCTTAACTGCAAGTGCTACTTTGGAGGCTGCTACAATCCTTCCAACTTTGCAATTTATATTTCAGCTAAATGTTATTCAAAGGGTATGCATCAGAATGTTTCATTGGAATCATTTGCTTTTATTTTTGTGACTGGTGTTCGTGTCTTTTGTCCCTTTGACAGGAACAAATAGTTAAATTGCTCAAACTTGTGGAACAAGCTTCTGGTATTTCTTGTTCTTTGTCATTGTCATTGTTTTGTTTTATTTTTTTTTTTTTCACATTTTCTTCTTGATGCAATTTTTCCACAATTTCACTTGCTCAGATCATTTTTGTATAAATTCTGTTATTTGGTACAGGTCATCATGTGGAGCCTTCTGGTTTGGGTGGTGGCGAGTTATCACAGGTATGATCTCCGTACTTTTGCTGGCATTCTACAATTTTTATCCTAGTCAACGTGTGTGCAAATTCATATTCTTGTGTTAGAGATCTCATCTGTTGTGAGAGAAATTTTTTTGTTATATCTCATTGACTGAATATAAAAGTCTATGCATGGAAAATATGAAGAACAAAAACGAAATATAATAATTAGGAAAATATTCTCATTTATGAGAATACATTACAGATTTACAGCAATAATAATTCTTTCCCATGCAATACATTCCTACGATAACACCCTCTCAAACTAGAGCATATACATCAATAAATTCCTGCTTGTTACAAATATTAGAAAATTAAAAAGGTCCTAGTGATGAGGACATCGATCCAAGGTTCAAACAGGTGTATTGCCGGAAGCATCGCAGATCGACAGCCACGATTCAGAGCTTATATTTTTAGTTATTATGCATTTTATTTTATGTATTCCTTTTTGTACCCTTATGTTGAGTTGAGTCATGTTGGGGCC